>NC_134485.1:365197773-365237032 GCF_040206685.1 Ascaphus truei
AAACGAACGGAGATCTTCTTGCCGCCAACCCTCCTGCTGCGATGCAGTCGCGGAGGGCGGTCACATGACCGGCGGCTGAGGCGTCGCTTCAGAGTGACGAGAGACAGCGTAGGATCGTGGTTGAAGATACACGACCAGTGGCAACCCGGCGTGCTTGCGGTGGACGGGGAAAAGGAAGGCAAACAGCAGCACAGCAATGGACGAGAAGAGGCTGATGGTGTAGATTAAAAATAGACTTTATTGAAACAACGTGCAGAGAGGTCCTCTGACGCGTTTCAGCCCGTGGGGCCTTTGTCAAAGAGTGCACGGTTTAATTCACATCATTTTACTTTGTTTCACAAGTGGCGCTACTGAATTTTTTCTCATATATATATATATATATATATATATATACACAAATATAGCTGTATGCTCATCTGCATGTCTTAGGCAGGTCTGCAACCCCACCTTTCCCCATTATCACCCAGCATACAGCACTTCCACTGCAGCAAGGGATTCTGGGAAATGACATGCAAATGAGCACACAGTGTCACTTTTTGCCTCAATAACCATTTTTAACATGGTTCCCTATAGGCTTAAGCTTGCTGCATGGTCACAGCTTTGAGCACAGCCAGGGTTAAGGTGCATACCCAGAAAACCACCCACAGACAGCTGTTTTGACCTTGATGGGTCTCATCAGTGTGGGGTTGATTTTACTGGGAATGCAAGAGAGGCTTATGGGATAGGCTAAACCATAATACTGAGTTAAGTTATGGTGAGTAAAAAAAAGTGACAAAAACCCTCCACAGGAAAGCAAATATGCAAATATAGCTGTATGCTCATCTGCATGTCTTAGGCAGGTCTGCAACCCCACCTTTCCCCATTATCACCCAGCATACAGCACTTCCACTGCAGCAAGGGATTCTGGGAAATGACATGCAAATGAGCACACAGTGTCACTTTTTGCCTCAATAACCATTTTTAACATGGTTCCCTATAGGCTTAAGCTTGCTGCATGGTCACAGCTTTGAGCACAGCCAGGGTTAAGGTGCATACCCAGAAAACCACCCACAGACAGCTGTTTTGACCTTGATGGGTCTCATCAGTGTGGGGTTGATTTTACTGGGAATGCAAGAGAGGCTTATGGGATAGGCTAAACCATAATACTGAGTTAAGTTATGGTGAGTAAAAAAAGTGACAAAAACCCTCCACAGGAAAGCAAATATGCAAATATAGCTGTATGCTCATCTGCATGTCTTAGGCAGGTCTGCAACCCCACCTTTCCCCATTATCACCCAGCATACAGCACTTCCACTGCAGCAAGGGATTCTGGGAAATGACATGCAAATGAGCACACAGTGTCACTTTTTGCCTCAATAACCATTTTTAACATGGTTCCCTATAGGCTCAAAGCTGTGACCATGCAGCAAGCTTAAGCCTATAGGGAACCATGTTAAAAATGGTTATTGAGGCAAAAAGTGACACTGTGTGCTCATTTGCATGTCATTTCCCAGAATCCCTTGCTGCAGTGGAAGTGCTGTATGCTGGGTGATAATGGGGAAAGGTGGGGTTGCAGACCTGCCTAAGACATGCAGATGAGCATACAGCTATATTTGCATATTTGCTTTCCTGTGGAGGGTTTTTGTCACTTTTTTTACTCACCATAACTTAACTCAGTATTATGGTTTAGCCTATCCCATAAGCCTCTCTTGCATTCCCAGTAAAATCAACCCCACACTGATGAGACCCATCAAGGTCGAAACAGCTGTCTGTGGGTGGTTTTCTGGGTATGCACCTTAACCCTGGCTGTGCTCAAAGCTGTGACCATGCAGCAAGCTTAAGCCTATAGGGAACCATGTTAAAAATGGTTATTGAGGCAAAAAGTGACACTGTGTGCTCATTTGCATGTCATTTCCCAGAATCCCTTGCTGCAGTGGAAGTGCTGTATGCTGGGTGATAATGGGGAAAGGTGGGGTTGCAGACCTGCCTAAGACATGCAGATGAGCATACAGCTATATTTGCATATTTGCTTTCCTGTGGAGGGTTTTTGTCACTTTTTTTACTCACCATAACTTAACTCAGTATTATGGTTTATATATATATATATATATATATATATATATATATATATATATATACACACATACATATATTATAATAACTTATCAATGTAACTGATTTTACATAGAAAGATTCAAGCCCTATTTTATTTATTTGTGTTCTCTAAAAAAAATGATATTTTTTTATTTTAATTAGTTCAGATGAAATTCATGCTGATCAGTTTCTTATTGCCCTACACCTCTTCAGTTTAGCTAAAGATGATAGCATTATCATTCCTTTGCAAACAGCAGAAGAGAAACAATGGTGTTAAAATCCTCCAAAGCACTTGTTTACTATGGAAACACTAACCATAAAAAAAATATAATTGTTTTTGTCCCTGATAAAAAAAAATGACCAGCAACAATAGATTGAGCTTTGGGGCCAATCACGTTTATTTAACAGGGGAGTCTTATTTCGCTTACAGAACCATTTTGTAACTCAACTGCAGTATATCATTACAGTAATGTACTTATTTTTAGTCATACATTTGGCTGTTTTGATTTTCTCAAAAAGCAGTAAGTTGCTCCTTTCAACAGGGAATCTCCATTGGGGAGCAAGTACCAATCAAGGCCCAAACTGTCCTGTGACAACCTATGAAGAACAGTGTGAACAAGGACAGGCATTAAGCAGTATCTAAAGGAACTGAAATCCATCCCATGTTTAAGATTACGATGTTTACAAGCAACTTTAAAAAAAATTAAATAAATTATAGCTGTCTGATTTTTTTTGTTGACAAGGTTTGAATCATCTTTATTTAACCCATTAACATGTTGCTGCCATTAGTTCGTTAAACTACTGGGTATAACTGAACTTTAGAGCTTATCTACTTAAAGTACGTTCTACTGTCATGATTAGCACTTTTCTCCCCCTCCCCTCCCCTCGGAGATTATGGCTATGCGACTGCTTGGTGTAGTGCTGGTTACCTGCTGGGTACAGAAGAGATCAGTTTTCCGCGATGGTGTGGGGGTACAGGAAAGAACTTTAGGGATCCCTCTGGTTCTTCTCATCATGGTGTCAGCACCTCCAGACATACAGTTGTGTGAAAAAGAAAGTGCACCCTCTTTGAATTCTATGGTTTTACATATCAGGACATAATAACAAAGCTCTGTTCCTTATGTAACCCATATTCCCCCCTCCCCCCCCAATCGCAGATAGGGTGCATGTGAGGGGATCTATATGTTACCAGGTGTGGTGCGTATACCTGCAGGTTCACAAGAGGCCTGAGCCTCCACTTGCTGGGAACCTGGGGTGCTTCTCTGGAACGTTCTCTCGTTGGTCAGCGCCTCCACCTATGTAGGATTCTATAGGAGTGTAGAATGGCCCTAGCATAGGAACCCACCCAGAAACCACATACACCAGAGTTATGGCTAAAAGGTTTACTGGACGAGCAACACAACACACAGTTTCATAATATACTGTAACAGTGCAACAACATCAGCATTCACAACAATATATGTGCCACCCTCTGCCACTAGTTGGCAGCTATAACCTTGCCCCTAACTGGGCTATAACCTTCTTAGCCCATAACTGGGCTATACCCTTACACCCCCTTTCCAACCCCGTGTCCAGAGAGTCCAAGCCCACCCAAGTGTGGCCTGTCACATGTGAGGTGCAAGGTAAAGTTGTTGCACGTGTGGAAGGGTGTAAATACCTGCCCCTGCACCTGGGTGGCTTCGCCAAGGGTCTAGCGGAGCCGCTTGGTCCAACGCAGATCTGTACCTCCGTGTGGGATGGGGTCCAGCTGGACGTCCCACCGTAAGGACAGTCTCTGGATCAGCAACACAGCATACAGGAACATGCAGTATACACTGTACTGAGTCCCTGCACTACACAACTGCAGCAGGGTCTCTCTCTGTGCCTGCACTAAGCCACTGCCGCAGGCACTATCACTCAGGCCCTGCCTAGAACACAGCTGAAGGGCCACAGGATCCTTACCTAAAGGCCTGTCCCTATGAACACCCACCCTCACAAGTGGGGAAGTGTGGGCCTCAACTCTTGCCCGGGGTACTTCTGGCCTAGGGCAGAAGCTCGCAGCTCTCTGTCCCACTTCCTTCCCCCACTGTCACCTCAATCTCACCGACTCATGTGCTTCACTGTCTGCTTCCTCACTCAGCCCACAACAATGTATCCACATGCAGCATCAGAATCTGTAAACCTTAGTGACTATCTGGCTGCATGTGATCTGGGTGAAAGGGCAGTCCCCAGACGCTGCTGGGAGATGTAGTCCACTCAGGACCTCTATAGCATTGGGGCCGCGTGCGCGATTGCTACTGCACATGCGCGATCCTGTAATGGCCGCCGCAACGCTGAACTGTGCAGGCTCTATCTGTAATGGCCGCTGCTGACGCGCGAACTCCTGCGCATGCTCGAACACTTGTGCCAACCTCAATATGGTCGCCGTAACTCCTGGGGCTATACTGCGCATGTGCGAACCCACTAAACATGGCGGCGCCCAGTTGTATATGTTACCAGGAGCCCCCGCAGCTCCCCAAAATACCATGGGGGTCCCCGTTCTCCTGCGGAGGGAAGGGCGGCCAGGGGGAAGCCTGCTACACTTAGCAGGTCTTAAAATTAGGTAAATACAACCTCAGATGAACAACAACACATGACACATTACACAGTGTCATGATTTATTTAAAATGGAGAAG
Organism: Ascaphus truei; assembly: GCF_040206685.1. Classification (NCBI taxonomy): domain Eukaryota; kingdom Metazoa; phylum Chordata; class Amphibia; order Anura; family Ascaphidae; genus Ascaphus; species Ascaphus truei. The sequence continues at coordinate 365,202,501 of NC_134485.1, forward strand.
CCATGTGTGAAAAACTAAGTATACCTTATGATTCAATAGCTTGTAGAACCACCTTTAGCAGCAATAAGAAATAATCGTTTTCTGTATGACTTTATCAGTCTCTCACATCGTTGTGGAGGAATTTTGGCCCACTCTTCTTTACAACGTTGCTTCAGTTCATTGAGGTTTGTGGGCATTTGTTTATGCACAGCTCTCTTAAGGTCCAGCCACAGCATTTCAATCGGGTTGAGGCCTGGACTTTGACTGGGCCATTGCAACACCTTGATCCTTTTCTTTTTCAGCCATTCTGTTGTAGATTTGCTGGTTTGCTTGGTATCATTGTCCTGTTGCATGACCCAATTTCGGCCAAACTTTAACTGTCGGACAGATGGCCTCATATTTGACTCTAGAATACTTTGGTATAAAGAGGAGTTCATGGTTGACTTAATGACTGCAAGGTTCCCAGGTCCTTTGGCTGCAAAACAAGCCCAAATCATCACCCCTCCACCGAGTTGGTATGAGGCATTTGTGCTGATATTCTGTTTTTGGTTTTCGCCAAATATGGCGCTGTGCATTATGACCAAACATCTCTACTTTGGTCTAGTCTATCCAAAGGACATTGTTCCAGAAGTCTTGTGGTTTGTTCAGATGCAACTTTGCAAACCTAAGCCGTGCTGCCATGTTCTTTTTAGAGAGAAGAGGCTTTCTCCTGGCAAACCTTCCAAAATAACTATACTTGTTCAGTCTTTTTCTAATTGTATTGTCATGAACTTTAACATTTAACATACTAACTGAGGCCTATAAAGTCTGAGATGTAACTCTTGTTTTTTTTGCAATTTCTCTGAACATTGCACAGTCTGACCTTGGGGTGAATTTGCTGGGACGTCCACTCCTGGGAAGATTGGCAAGTGTCTTGAATGTTTTCCACTTTTTAATAATCTTTCTCACTGTAGAATGATGGACTTTAAATTGTTTGGAAATGGCCTTATAACCCCAGATTGATGGGCAGCAACAATTGCTTCTCTAAGATCATTGCTGATGTCTTTCCTCCTTGACATTATGTTAACACACACCTGAATGCTCCAGACCAGCAAACTGCTAAAACTTTGGCTTTTATAGAGGTGGTCACTTGCTGATGATCAATTAATCAATGGCGTTTGATTAGCAGCACCTGTCTGCTACTTAGCATCTTAATTCCTATGGAAGCAGTAAGGGTATACTTAGTCTTTCACACACAGCTTCTCCATTTTGGCTTTATTTTTGTTAAATAAATCATGGCACGGTGTAATATGTCATGTGTTGTTGTTCATCTGAGGTTGTATTCACCTAATTTTAAGATCTGCTATGGAACGGATGATTGTTATTATGTCCTGATATGTAAAACCATAGAATTCAAAGAGGGTGTACTTTCATTTTCACACAACTGTATATATACGCATATACATATATACTTATATGTATGCATGTGTAATAGGGTATGTTATTTCTGCCTTGCTTTCCCTCTGTTATGCAAGTCCCTGCTAGCTGCAGGCTTTAACAGGTTAAATCGGTGGGCTTTTGACCCCCCTTGTGCTCCTCTCTGATGGACAGGAGTAAGGTGGTGACTCATGGTCTGTGTAAGCCTATAAGGGATTGTGGCTGAGGGAACATCTGACCAAGGAAGATGACCCTACACTGTCAGGGTCAAGCACCATCCAGAGGTGGGAAACCTCTGAACCCTTTCACCACTGTAATACCATCATACAGTGACTGCTAAGAATAAAGCCCTTTGTTAATTATACACCAGCCTGGATTGAGTCAGTGCATGTGGTGTATGGAAAATGTGCTTCAGAGAGGACTGTCTCTGGTACTACCAGAACCCCCTGAAGCTGGAGGCCTGAACCACAGATAAAGAACTACAGATGATATCCAAAAGCCTGTCTTGGTCTACACTACAACGCAGACAGCTCAGATCTCCTGGAGCCAACAGGTATGGCTCAGCACCACACGGTAGCACCAGAGTAAATCTACCAGAGAGTGGGGGAAACTGTGTTACATATGTAGCCCTTTTTGTGAACCCCTGCACAAAGGAACTACTGATGCTGTGGTTACCTGTGGCTCCAGGAGCTCTAAGCCTCCGCTGTTGGGGAGCCTGGGGTCTTACCCTCTATTATCATGGTGCAGCGCCTCCACTTACCCAGGATCCCCATTGTAGAGAATCTACCCTGAGTAAGAAACATACAACTGTATTGTGCAACAAGCAACCTTTTACTATGACACTAACTAATACGAAAATGTAACGTACATATAACATGCATATAACTCTTATACTTTATAATCAAGCATTTCACACTGTGGCTCGGCCACACCTTTATAGGGTTAATGTCCTGTACACAGGTGGCTCTGCCACTCTCCCAAGGAGTATGTCCTGCAACTAGTAGTTGTATTGAATGATTTACTGGCACACTAGTGCCCCCAATTAGTTAGTGGGAGGCGGGATCAGCGCCTGGTGACCGGTGTAGGTGCACTTGTTGACTAACAATACCTCCCGGTCACTGCGGTGACCACACCACTTCACAAAGGGTCCGTAGTGTTGCTCCAGCCTTGTGCCGACACTCTGCTCTGCTGTGCGGTCTGTTCTCCAGACCAAGATGGCGTCCGCAACTCTTGCAAATGAACCAGCACTAATGGGATGCTTCCCTAAAAGCTACGGCCGTCCCTACAAAAGCGGCACCCTACAGTGACAGGGGTTATACTCCTGGGGGCTGGGGGAATGTCTCTGTCCTAAGCGGAAGGGTCACTGACCCTCCGCTCTCACACACGAGGTTCCGCCACCTTTCTCCTTCTCCTCTCTCACTCGTGTGTCCGCCCACACGCTTCCTGTCTCTTCTCTATCCAGAGTCTAACACCCTATTGGTCCCCAGCCTCAGCTGACTCCTCCACAGTTCACAGTTCAGAGTTCAACCCCCAAAGTCCCGCCGGATTGGTTGCCGTTCGCGCGCTTTCCTCGCGCATGCGCAGCCTTACTATTCACACAATGACCTCACTGGCAAAAGAACAGTATGGCGCTTCCTGCATTTGTAACAGCGCGGAACCCACACATATATGTACACATCCTTACATTCTCCCCTCTCCAGAATCCAACGTCCCCACTGGACTACCTACATATATAACTTATTTACACAGCCCTTCTCCCTTAAATTAGGTTACACATCTCATTGAACAGTACTACCATAGATTGCATTCTATGCCGAGCCCACTGCTGAGCCTCATAATGGGGTGCCCCAAATTGATCGTACGCCATTCTCATGGGAGGCTGACTGGTTCTTTGACTTCGCCGAGGTTGATTCTCCTCGGCTTCCTCTGCAGAGTATCCAGTCTCAACTGGTGTTTCCATCTCTACCCTTGAGGGGTTTTCAGCATTAGTAAAGTCTCTCTGGGGTGTGAAACATGGGCTTTGTGGATCTAATGACTGACTCACTGGAGTCAGATTGTCAATGTTCGGACCAAGAAGCTCTTTACCCGTAGCTCCTTCGGGAGATGCCCCCGCGGCCGGAAGGCCCCTTTGAGAGGTTCCTTCCATCGGATCCTCAGAGGTGGCAAGTTTTACAGTCTCTAGGCCATCCTCTGGGTTTTCAGCTTCTCCATCTATTGGTGTAGCGGGTAGTTCCAACTCGTCGTTCCCTACTTGAGGTATGGGAAGTAGGTGATTCCTATGCCACACTTTTACACGGCCTTCAGAGTCCTTGATCCGATACACGGGAAAGCCAGGCATCTGCGACTCCACACACCTTCCCGCCAACGGTCAGCCAATTTATGTTTCCCAGGAACACCTAAGTTGCGTAAGAGAACCGCATCCCCGGGGTGAATTTCCTTGTGACGCACTTTGTGATCATAGCGTCTTTTATTTCCCGCATTCAATTGCGCTGTCGCTCTTTCAGCCAATTTATAGGCCTGCTGCAGACTATCCCGTAACCGCTGTACGTATCGGAAGTGCGTTCTGTTGGATACCCCATCGGTAGATATCCGCAGTCGCACATCCACCGGTAATCGGGCTTCTCTTCCGAACATCAAAAAGTACGGGGTGTATCCGGTGGACTCATGCCGGGTACAATTATAAGCATGTACCAATGTCTCCACGTGCTTACTCCACTCCGTCTTTTGTGAGCCTGTCAGTGTTCCTAACATATCCAATAAAGTGCGGTTGAACCGTTCGGGCAATGCATCCCCTTCGGGGTGGTACGGGGTGGTACGTGACTTGGCAATGTTCAGTAGTGTTAGCAATTCCTTTATCAGTATACTCTCAAAGTCCCTGCCCTGATCAGAGTGGAGGCGGTTTGGTAATCCATAATGAATGAAATACTTTTCCCACAGAACTCGGGCCACCGTTACGGCCTTTTGATCTTTCGTAGGGAACGCCTGGGTGTATCTGGTGTAGTGGTCAGTAATCACTAGTACATTGCTAATGCCCCGGCTGTCGGGCTCAATACAGAGAAAATCCATACACACCAGATCCATGGGGCCCGAACTTTTCAAGTGCGCCATGGGAGCCGCCCTGGTGGGCAGTGTTTTCCTTTGTAAGCAGCGATTACACCTTCGACAATGCTGTTCCACGGACTCTCGCATCCTAGGCCAGTAGAATCTATCCTGTAGTAGCCCGAACGTTTTATCAATGCCCAGATGGCCATGGTCATCGTGGAGAGCCCGAAGGACCATGTTCCTCAAGCGCTCCGGCAGGAACAGCTGACGCCGATCGGGATGGTTGTGATATGGGATCACCCGATACAACAAACAATTGTCCATTTCGTACTTTCCAAACTCATTCAACAGGAGTTTCACCAAGTTTTTGGGGGCTTGCTTGAGTATAGAGGGATTTTCTTGTTGTACCGCTTGACGGGCCAGCTCCACTATCGGGTCTTGAGTCTGGTAATGCACTAGATCCCTCCACGAGATGATGTTATCTTCCGTGATATTCATCCCTTCTCGACCCTGATAGGCCCGGGGAATGGCTCGCGAGTGACATCCTAAAGAATCAGCAACCCGTAGTTCCGAGAATACCACCTGATTATTGACCACCGCAGCCACAGAACAGAGAGCACGGATTCCGGGACCCGGTATTTCTTCCCATACTTCCTCATCAGGGGTGGATTGAAGGCCGGGTCGACGAGACAGGGCGTCGGCCCCTATATTGGTGGGTCCTGGTTTGTATTTGAGATTGAAACTGTAGTTGGCCAGGGCAGCTAACCAACGGTGTCCCGTAGCGTCCAATTTGGCGGACGTATTTATGTAGGTCATGGGATTATTGTCCGTGCGTACTTCGAACTGTACCCCATACAGGTAGTCGTGCAGTTTGTCCACCACTGCCCATTTCAAGGCCAAAAATTCCAGTTTATGGACCGGGTAGTTCTGCTCACTAGGTGTCAAGCTTCGGCTCGCATATGCCACTGGACGGAGCCCCGTCTCATACTTCTGATGTAGAACAGCCCCCAGCCCACTAAGGCTGGCGTCTACATGTAGGACGTATTCACGTTCCGGATCTGCATAGGCCAAGACCGGGGCCTGGGTGAGGCTGGTTTTTAAATTCAGGAATGCCTGTTCACATTCTGGGGTCCATTTCTCCCCAAAGGGTGTTTGCGCCGTGATCCCTTTTCGTTCTGTCTCTCCCGGATAGATCTTTAAAAGATTGTTCAACAGCTTGGCTTTGCTGGAATAGCCTTCCACGAACCGCCGGTAGTAACCACAAAACCCCAAGAAGGACCTCAACTCTTGGACATTATGGGGTCTAAGCCAATTCACCACAGCCTCTATCTTCCCTGGATCGGTGGATACTCCTTCAGCCGATACGATGTGGCCCACATACGTCACGGAGGATCGACAGAACTTGCATTTGTCCAGAGACAGTTTGAGGCCCTCCTCCTGAAGTCTATCCAGTACCTTCATCAGCCTCTCGGAGTGTTCCTCTAGAGTCCGCCCGAACACTATAATGTCATCCAGGTACACTAAGCATTCTTGCGGGTTCAGGTCTCCGAGAGTCTTTTCCATCAATCTCTGGAATGTGGCCGGGGCCCCGCAGATCCCTTGCGGCATGCGGGTAAATTGATAAAATCCTAACGGGCAGATGAAGGCAGTCTTTTCTTGGTCCTCCTGGCCCATGGGTACTTGGTAGTACCCGGACCTGAGATCGAGCACACTGAACCATTTACTTCCCGTCAGAGCGTTCAAGAGATCCTCGATTCGGGGCAGTGTGTACTGATCGGGGATGGTGCGGGTATTCAGGGTTCTGTAATCCACGCAGAGACGGACCGTCCCGTTCTTTTTGCGGACTACCACGATGGGTGAGGCGTAAGGGCTACGAGATCCTTGCACGATGCCAGCTTCCTCCATCTTGGCGAGTAATCTCCTCACCTCTTCGACGTCCCGGGGTGCGAGCCGGCGGGAGCGCTCTCGGAAGGGGGTAGCGTCGCTCAGTCTGATGGTATGGTGGGCACTGCGACTGCACCCCACATCCATATCACTAGTGGAGAACACGCTCCTTCGGTCTTGTAGCTCGACTTGCAGTCTCTTCCTCCATTCATCCGGGAGCGGAGAGTCCCCGAAGTCGAATTCCAACAATGATTCAGAGGTAGGAGGGGAGTACTTGGGTCGTTTCGTCGAGGCCTTCTCCTCGGGAGTCACGGGGTATATTCTCCCCAGCATCTGACGCCGATCAATATTCATGGGATAAGGGGAGATATTCCGCACGTACACCCAGGTGCGATCTGGAATCTTCCCGGGCCATTTCTTCACGGAGGCCAGTACTTCGTAGCCCAACCGTTGTTCGTCTTGGGCCACGCTTTCCAAGGCGAAGAGCTGATCCTCCGGCCGTCGTCGGGGGTAGTGGCAAGCAGCGACCATCATCCGTCCTTCCCCCGGGGGAATTTGAGTCAGTCCCCATTCTTGACTGTAGAGTACGCCATGCTCCTCTTCGGTCTCAATTTTACCGCAGACCTCTGGAGGGCGGGGCAGGCTGCTAGGGCCAGCAGCGGGGCTTCTCCCGCTTCTTCCAAATACATGCGGAACACTGCGCGCACAATGTCGGCGTTAGTTCCCAAGATGATTGGAGCGCTGGGGTGATCCTGAGGTTCAGGGCACACTAAGGCCTCCACTTCCATGGGATGATGTTTACCAGTGTTCAGTTGGGGAATATCTAACTGCACCTTTACTACTCCGTCTATGGGGTAATCCTCACAACTCAATCCCCTTAATCGCAAGGCATCCGCAGAGAGCAACGGTAATCGATGTAGGTGTTGGTCGTAGAAGGGCCGGTATACGATGGTCACCTGGGATCCCGTGTCCAACAATGCGGCGGCGTAGATGCCCTCGATAACTACCCGAATAATGGCGGCGGGGCCGATTCGGTTGCTTGGGGAGGGCAGCGACGCCTCTCCATCCTCCAGGGGTTTGCACGGCATCGACTGCGCCGGCCGGGACGCTGTTTTCCGCAAGGTGGGGCAACGGGCACGCAGATGTCCCATCTTCCCACACGCGTAGCACTGCGTTTGGCTGAGGTAATTCTCGCTCCTCCCGGTTGGTGGACTTCGCCCGGTCGGGGGATGAGGTCTGGGCGTCACTGGTGCGCTGGCATCTTCGGGGTCGGGATCCCCCGGTTCGGGCACGTTGGCCTTGGGTTCCACTTTCTTGACTTCCTTACTCGCGGGCTGGAGCTTTTTCCCAGGGGCTAGGTCATGTCCTAACAACACCGTCTCGTGCGCTTGGACCCGATCCATGAGGTCGTGAAACGATAAGGCTTGCCCGGGCGTTAGGCAGCTACTGACCCGACCGACACGGGGTGCAGGGGTAGGAGCCCCCTCAACAGCTGAGTGGTGTGCAGTCCATTGGCTTCCATTCTTGGCAACACGCCCTTCCTCACCAGATTCCATAAGTCCAGGTGGAGTCGCCTGAGGAAGTCGGATACCATTTCCCCTTCCTTCTGGGCTAACGCGTGAAATTTGGCCATCAACGCATAAGTATCCACCGGAGCCCCATACGCCTTCGTCAGGCAGTAGATGAGATCCGCTGCATCAGCCTCCGGGTTGTCATCTCGGTAGTAGTGCACCATGTGGGACGCGGGGGGCCGTAAGCACTCAACGATGCGCTGTCTTCGGACCGCGTCCGTGCAGGTCCATTCGGGCAGTACCTGTTCGGTATGATCCAACCAGTCCTCTATCTCTACTTCCCCTTGGGGCGTGGGTTTCTCACCGGAGAAGGCCTTTAACTTCCTATATTGGAGCGACTGGGTGGTGTTGTGGAGAGCGGCTGCTATCGCGGGGATAGAGGTGTCTCCCGGTAAGCTATCCCCGACTGCGGGGTAGGTGTCCAGTCTTGATAGGCTAAGTCGGTTGAGGCCAGACCGCAGGCCGGGCGGGGTGGACGAGGAGCCTAGGCTCAGGGCCGCCGGCCAGCGAGGCTGCAGGCCACGGTCAGGGGAGTGATCTGGGCCCCCAGCCGCGGCACCTACAGTGGGTGTATACTTTCTCTGTGGGGTGGAAGTGGCCAATGGTGCAGGATTGTCCGCTTGGACTATGGGGCAGCGTATCCCCGGGGCCTCGGGCAGCAGCAGTATACGGGGCAAGGCCTCGGGGCATATGTCTTGTTCAGTGGCATACAAGACCCGGCGCCAGGCCTGGTCGCGGTCGTAGAAGTGGTCTTGTACTTGGGCATTGTCCAGGAGCGGGAGCTTTCGGACCTGCTCGGTCACAGTACCTAACGAGATCGTGGCGGGGACGTGGCCCAGCGCGAAAGCACGATTCAAGGGAATCCCGCGCCGCTGGGCCCACTTGCGCACCTCGAGCGCCGAGGGCACCGACATGATGTGGGTTGGTTGCACAATAGAGAAAAAAATGTGGGGGCACCCCAGGTCTAAGAATCTCAGCAGCGCCTCCAAATGTAGCCCTTTTTGTGAACCCCTGCACAAAGGAACTACTGATGCTGTGGTTACCTGTGGCTCCAGGAGCTCTAAGCCTCCGCTGTTGGGGAGCCTGGGGTCTTACCCTCTATTATCATGGTGTAGTTGTATTGAATGATTTACTGGCACACTAGTGCCCCCAATTAGTTAGTGGGAGGCGGGATCAGCGCCTGGTGACCGGTGTAGGTGCACTTGTTGACTAACAATACCTCCCGGTCACTGCGGTGACCACACCACTTCACAAAGGGTCCGTAGTGTTGCTCCAGCCTTGTGCCGACACTCTGCTCTGCTGTGCGGTCTGTTCTCCAGACCAAGATGGCGTCCGCAACTCTTGCAAATGAACCAGCACTAATGGGATGCTTCCCTAAATGCTACGGCCGTCCCTACAAAAGCGGCACCCTACGGTGACAGGGGTTATACTCCTGGGGGCTGGGGGAATGTCTCTGTCCTAAGCGGAAGGGTCACTGACCCTCCGCTCTCACACACGAGGTTCCGCCACCTTTCTCCTTCTCCTCTCTCACTCGTGTGTCCGCCCACACGCTTCCTGTCTCTTCTCTATCCAGAGTCTCACACCCTATTGGTCCCCAGCCTCAGCTGACTCCTCCACAGTTCACAGTTCAACCCCCAAAGTCCCGCCGGATTGGTTGCCGTTCGCGCGCTTTCCTCGCGCATGCGCAGCCTTACTATTCACACAATGACCTCACTGGCAAAAGAACAGTATGGCGCTTCCTGCATTTGTAACAGCGCGGAACCCACACATATATGTACACATCCTTACACATATGTATATATACACATACATATATGTGTGTATGTGTAGCCCCCAGGCCCATATTTAACCCCCCACCCCAGGCCTTTTGTCACATTGGATGTAGCATTGGGTATCTTTGGCTTTTGTTGAAAATATTAAAATAAACAGATTGCATTGTAATGTTTTTTCCGTATTTACAAAAACAAGAAAACAGTTAAGTAAAAGTTGCGCGTTAAAAAATGTTTTCACGGGGTAGGTGCGCTATGCGTTGGGGGGGCCTGCTCCTTTCATTTGTCCTGAGCCCCATGATTTCTGTTGGCAGCCCTGGATGCCTGCAGGCTTCTCCCTCACTCTGTCCCACGCCAAGCTTCCAACGTCAGCGTGCTATGGGCCTCCCATGTCAGCACGCGCCGGAAGCTAGGCCAAGCTTACTTCCGGCACATTGATGTCAGAGGCCCGTCGCGCACCACCAGCGTTGCTTGCTTGGCGGGGGACAGAGGAAGAGGCTTGCAGGCAGCTGATGGAGAGCCAGGGCCCAGCCGTATCCGTCAGCCGAGCCTGGCCAGAGGTCGAGCCCAATTTGCAGCATCGGCTGGGTCTCCGGCAGCGTCCGCGCTCGTGACACCTGTACCTTCTGTCCCCCCTCCGTCGGCGTCCCTGAGTACGGGCAAACCATGTTACTTGGAAAAGAGGGGCGTTGCCAAGGCAACTGGCTGGGAAGCCACAAAGGGTAGCAACATTGTTGCAACTACACTGAGGAGCAACGTCTGCCTCAGAACCGAGAAACCAAACATTTAGAGAGGTTCCAGAACAGGTTTTCTTTCCAAAAAAAGCACAGCGTAAAGTTAATACCAAATATTCTGCTACTGACTTCTGGAAATAAAAAGCAAGAGGTCACATGTATGGAGTATTTTTCTATGATATAAGCCATCCATTGTTTTCTGAAATATTAGGCCTATGATAAAACATACTCAATGCCATCGTGAATTGAAATTCCCTTTTTCTTATCTATTCATACAAAGGTGATTGTGACAAACTCTGTAAGTACACGTATATATGATCCAATGTTCTTGCAGCTTAAATTTAAAAAATTTAGCATAACCTGAAAACATGCTTTTTTACATTTAAGTGGAAATGGCGAAGACTCATACAATCCTCATTGCAAATGCAAAGATGCTCAAAATCCTTCTCAAGGGCACAGAGTCTTCTCATGGATGGCTATATAAACCTGTTCTTACTGCAGTGTAACAGTTTAATTTTAAAACTCAATTAAATGAAACAAAGGGGTTTGGAGGGTAAGCCAGGGCTGTAGTTCTTTCCTGACAAAAGAGGCTCCAACTGCTTGTATTGATCATGTACTGAAATGTTTGTTCCATTATAACTTGCATTTTCATTACCTTGAAGTTAATTATTTAGACATTTATATTACGTTCTACTAATTGGTTCCTTGCGGGCTTCTTCTCTTTAATCAAACCTCGCGCATCAATTTGAGTTATTGTAAAATGTCTTTCATATTTTGGATCTCACTCGTATTTAACATTCATGTACCTTCCAAACACATACCGAGGAATGAGAACTATATATAATTCATCTTTCCTGGCAAAATATATTAACAAAAAAATTAAATTAAAAAAATTGGCACCACAAGCAGGTAACGAGTATGACCTTCCTAAATCAGCAGGGGTCAGGCAGTGCATCATGAATCATTTTTATCCACTTCAAAGAAAGCACCATCATTCCTTATCTAGCTACTAAACTGTAAACTTGTCAACAGTTGTGTGTACCAAAGAAAGGAGAAAATTTAAAACAACTTACCGTAATTTTCTTTTCCTGGAACCATGGCAGTGGGCACCTTTGGGTTAATCCCTTCTCACTCTAGGTAGGACAGGGAATAGACTTTTGCAGGTAGGCCATATAAGGCCCCTCCCTCTACCTGCACCTTAGTCTTACCATTCTTCCATAGCTGAAATATATAACTGATAGGCATTAGACATACATAGGGAGGGTAACTATGTGCCCACTGCCATGGTTCCAAGAAAAGAAAATTACGGTAAATTGTTTTAAATTTTCTCCTTTCCTGATCCCCCTGGCAGTGGGCACCTTTGGGACATACCCAAGCAGTGACAATTTTAGGGAGGGACACATTAGAATAAACACCACCAGTTAATGCCTTATCAGTTTGCCCTTTACTAATACACTTTATTTCACTACAGATTCTAACACTCTACGACCAAAGCTTGCGTCAGCTGATGATTGTACGTCTAGTCTGTAGTATTTCAAGAATGTATTGAATGAGGACCAGACTGCCGCTTTGCATATTTGTCCTGGTGTAGCCTGGGCTTTAAATGCCCATGAAGTAGACATGGCCCTTGTAGAATGAGCTTTAATGTTCAAAGGTTTATCTTGTCCTTTAGGAAGTCTCTGATCTTTCAAGATGGTAGTTGGGCTTGATAAAGATGTTTCAGATGGGACGGTGTCTTTGATGTAGATGATTACACCTTCTGAAATATAGATGACAGACACACCTGATTGCGCAGCGTATTTCTACAATCAGATCCCTATCTAGGATAATACAGAATCTTACTCACATAAGTTACATCTGTATGTTCATTGGAGAGAATCTGTGGTGGCTCCCCTTCTCCTCTGTTCCTCTCACGAACCCCCGTGTGGAGACAGCTTACTGGGATCAATCACAGTCCTCGATGACGTCAGGGATAGATCCGTTATGACACCCCCACCGACGTGAGATAAGATGGGCACAATATGGTGTAGTATGCAATTACTTTATTGAGCTAAAACACTTAAACAATGCTTTAAAATACACTCACATGGTGCAATGTGGATGATACTCCGCGCTAATGCCGTCCGCAGCTTGCAAATCCTTCCAGCACAACGGGGAGGTACACTGCTCACAGACACGCTGTCGACTCGGCGTGTGACGTCAGTGATGCAGGAAACCCTCCTCGTGTCAGGACTACAGATGCTGCGATGGCTCAAATCACTAGGCTCCTCCTCCCTACGCGTTTCGTGACACGTGGTCACTTCGTCAGGGGATGGTGGAGCCTAGTCGCTGCTAACTTTTATGCAAACCCAAATGGAGAGAGACTCCTACTGGGGGTGGAGTTAAGCTTAACAATTTACCATGGAATGTCTGCTTGGTAGTGACCGCGCGACTGGGGTTTGTGTCCATGGCAACTCCAAACACAAAATCCCTCCTGCATAGATAGTTGAATTGATATACGAGTATCACAAATATTAGGAATAAAAGAAATAAAAATACAAATTACTTATCATTGGTCTTATACAATTCAAATATGATAAATTGTAATAATGAGACATCCACTAGATGTAATAATGAGACATCCTTTCTGAAGGATTCTTAAATCATTTTATTCAATTTAGTGGGAATTTTTGTATGTCAAATGAACCACATCAATTTCAGTGTTTTAATTATTTTATTAATTCTAGTGGATGTCTCATTATTACAATTTATCATATTTGAATTGTATAAGACCAATGATAAGTAATTTGTATTTTTATTTCTTTTATTCCTAATATTTGTGATACTCGTATATCAATTCAACTATCTATGCAGGAGGGATTTTGTGTTTGGAGTTGCCATGGACACAAACCCCAGTCGCGCGGTCACTACCAAGCAGACATTCCATGGTAAATTGTTAAGCTTAACTCCACCCCTAGTAGGAGTCTCTCTCCATTTGGGTTTGCATAAAAGTTAGCAGCGACTAGGCTCCACCATCCCCTGACGAAGTGACCACGTGTCACGAAACGCGTAGGGAGGAGGAGCCTAGTGATTTGAGCCATCGCAGCATCTGTAGTCCTGACACGAGGAGGGTTTCCTGCATCACTGACGTCACACGCCGAGTCGACAGCGTGTCTGTGAGCAGTGTACCTCCCCGTTGTGCTGGAAAGATTTGCAAGCTGCGGACGGCATTAGCGCGGAGTATCATCCACATTGCACCATGTGAGTGTATTTTAAAGCATTGTTTAAGTGTTTTAGCTCAATAAAGTAATTGCATACTACACCATATTGTGCCCATCTTATCTCACGTCGGTGGGGGTGTCGCAACGGATCTATCCCTGACGTCATCGAGGACTGTGATTGATCCCAGTAAGCTGTCTCCACACGGGGGTTCGTGAGAGGAACAGAGGAGAAGGGGAGCCACCACAGATTCTCTCCAATGAACATACAGATGTAACTTATGTGAGTAAGATTCTGTATTATCCTAGATAGGGATCTGATTGTAGAAATACGCTGCGCAATCAGGTGTGTCTGTCATCTATATTTCAGAAGGTGTAATCATCTACATCAAAGACACCGTCCCATCTGAAACATCTTTATCAAGCCCAACTACCATCTTGAAAGATCAGAGACTTCCTTTAAGGTCACGGTATCTTGGACTTATAGCGCTGGGGACTTTATATTTGTTTGTGCACTTTTGTTACCAGGTTTGGAATAGCCTGTTATTATTGTCACCAAGCTGCTTTTGCTATAGATTTTGTTCTCACTTTGATGTTTATAATGACACATATTGTTTAGCACATTATCGTTAGCACTTATTAATATTTTTTTAGTGTAGGTTAGCGCTTTTTGGAGGGGTTATTTTCTTTGTTTTGTTTATCTTGTCCTTTGCTTTCATAAGCTTTTTTAATACAAGACACTATCCACTGGGAAATTGTTGTCTTTGATGCTGCTTGACCTTTCTTCGGTCCCTCTGGTATGATGAATAGTCTGTCTGACTTTCTGATATCTCGCATCCTTTCCATGTACACTTTTAGACATCTTACCACGTCTAATTTGTGTAGTCGTTCTTCTTTCTTATTCTTTGGTTCTGGACAGAATGACGGAATCACAATTTCTTGATTCATATGGAACTGTGATACAACCTTTGGCAGGAATTGATGCACTGGTCTGAGAACTGCCTTGTCTTGATGTATGACTACGAATGGTTCCTTGACTGATAGAGCCTGTAGTTCTCCCACTCTCCTTGCTGAGGTGATTGCTATCAAAAACACCATTTTCCATGATAACCATTTTAAGCCTATCTCCTGTATAGGTTCAAACGGAGCTGCCGTTAGTACATCCAATACTAGGGACAAGTCCCATGTAGGTACCCTGTTCTTGATTTGAGGCCTTAATCTTTGAACTGCCTGCAAGAACCTGATGATTAATCTTTCCATTGCCAGATTTCTTTCCAATAAGGCTGATAGTGCAGAAACCTGTGCTTTCAATGAGCTAAAACTGAGACCTTTCTCAAATCCCTTTTGCAGTAACTCTAATATTGATACAATTCTAGGTGAAAGGAAATTTTGTTTTTCTTTTTCACACCAATCGCGAAAGCAAAGCCAGATTCTATGGTATACTTTTGATGTGGATCCTTTCCTTGCTTGTGTAGCCCTTTTTGTGAACCGGCCTGACCCACCCAATCTCACATTGGCCCCTTGTGGTCTAACCGGTCCCTTTCCTTACGACACACCTCTTCTAAGGGACTACTGGTAACTGTATCACACCTGTGGCTCCAGGAGATCTGAGCCTCCGCTAGCTGGGAGCCTGGGGAAACCCTTACCATTTACCTGGTGCAGCGCCTCCACTTACCCAGGATCCCCGTTATGAAAGATAGCCCTGGGTAAGAAATACAATAACACACGTATGCAATAAACCAATAACTAACACTTTACTGAACACACATATAACACATTACATAACTTCATATCCTTACACTATAACCTTATGCTCCATCCGTGTAACCTCAGCCCAATGTCTGGTGTTCCCACCCAGTGTCCTGTGATCCCCCACACCCAATGTCCCGTACTCCTACGGAGGTAGTGGGTGACTGCGCAGTCACTAAATTAGTTAAGGCCTGTTGGTGCACTTATGATACAGCGTTACCTGCCGAGCACTCCGGTGCTCGGGCCTGCAACAATCTTCACAAAGGGTCAGACGTGCGATGCATCCGTCTGATCCTATCCAGGTGATACTCTCCGGGAACCCCAACGAGGGTCCCACCGCTTCACGGGAACACAACCGTCTCTCTGTAACACACCGTCGCACGGGAACAGCAACCGCCGCTATCCCTATCTATCCCTAACGTGACAGGAACCCTAACCTAGGGCCTGTCCCTGATGAACCGCAACCTGGGGTGGCTTGGGGAAAACTCCTAGGGCCTGCGGAGTAATAACCTGCCCCTCTCCCCTAGCTACCCAAGTCCTATGCCTCACTAACAACTAGCTATTAACTTGCTAACAGCCTGCAGCAGACACACAGCTCTCACTGTCAGCCTGCAGACTTCACACACGCTGCACACACTGCGCCCAGCACATGCAGCGACACACACACACAGCTAACATAACACACACCATATACTGGAACCCGCAGCAAATC
This sequence comes from Ascaphus truei, assembly GCF_040206685.1. Classification (NCBI taxonomy): domain Eukaryota; kingdom Metazoa; phylum Chordata; class Amphibia; order Anura; family Ascaphidae; genus Ascaphus; species Ascaphus truei. The sequence continues at coordinate 365,218,554 of NC_134485.1, forward strand.
CACTGCTTGCACGCTGTGCCTATTTGCCAGTGCGCACAGCCCTATCCGCTGTGGCACTGCCAAACTGCACCTTCCGCACCTAAGGGTAACCTCCTTATCTAGGGCCGTCCCTCTTCAGTTACCCCCTGCCCTTACCGGGAATTGGGGCCTGCCTGGGGACCTAAGGAGAACCCTTACCTGATGCAGGAGCCACGCGCTCCCTACACCCTTCCTACTCCTTCCTTCTCCTCTGCCTGACTGACTTGTGCAAAGCCCGGGAAATGTATCTATATTCCCGGGCTGAGCATCCTCCAGCCCTATTGGCTGCTATGGGGCACCTGGTGCCTGTCTCCCTATGCCTCCTGGGAATTGTAGTTCCCAGGGGGCTGCCTGAGTATTGGGGCTGCGTGTGCGCTTCTCCCGCGCATGCGCGAACGCCTAATGGCCGCCGCAACCTCCCTCTACACTTCCCTACTCTCGCGTGATCTCTCCCTAGCCCTGGGGTCCTATCTCGCGCTTGCCGCCTACTGCGCATGCGTGAGCTAACGCGCAATGGCGGCGCCCTCTGCACAAACCGCCGGGCCGGTGGCAACGCGATCGCGGCCTTAGCGATGGCCCGATCGCGTCCCCGGCAACCGGCCTGCGCCTCACCACCTCGAGCTGCTCCCTGCACTGGCCCCCACCCTCGCGAAGTGCCGGCGGGTCCGTCGCAGCCTCCGGCGGCACCCGCTACCGCACGGCACTCGTGGAGGGGGGCCAGAAAGTGCAAATTTTCCTCAGGGCTACATTCTCCCCCTCGCAGAATCCCAAAGCCCTCGCTTGGGTAGCAACCATACAGATGATTATATAATGAAAAATGCATTTGTTCACCAATATCTGACATACCTGCATGGATACCCGAAGCCAGCTGAGTTTCAGAGTGGAGTGCCCCTAACTGATTGGGTGAGGGTATCCCACCTTGACTACTGCGAGTCTTTTGGGGCTCAAGATCAGTTTCTTCCGTCAAAACACCGCCTCCCCCTCGCGAAAAAAATAGTAAGGGGTCCTGGGTATTGACCCTTGCCGGATCCTCCGGTCTCGTCTCACGGGAGACAGGGAGGTTTAGTCTCTTGCCTCGGTCCACCACATGGCGAAGATAACGCTCCATCATGCACATGGGAGAGGCCACAACTACCAGAGCGGTCTCAGCACAGTCTTTATCCGCTCCAGCAATCCCTTTAACGGTGACATCTTCGTTGGGCAGCACAACCTCTTCGTGCAGGCCCGGGTCTCGGGAAGGCCAAGCTTGGAGACTCCTCGTGCAGGAGTATGTGTCGCTCCGGTCCGCTACACCGGATACCTTGATGAGGTCGAGTTCATTCCATGATCTGCAGAGATCTTCTGGGGGAGACACCTCCACCAGGACGCGATGACAGGGTGAGCCCATCGCCCGGGTGACCCTACCTTTGGAGTCACCAGGCTCCACTATCACCGGGGAGCTCACACCCGACACCCCTGGGGCAGTCAACTTACCCCTATCGTTGTCGGCAGGTACTGATCCCAAGCCTGGGACCGCTGGTACCTCGGTGGTAGGCCGGACTGGCCGTTGCAGGGCACACGGGCCCACATCATGGTCTGCATCAGTTGAGGTGGTTGGCTCGGTGACCTCACTGGAGTGGTCCGCCGGCAGGCGCATCACCACGCTCGGTTGGTCGCTGGACTCATCACCCGTGGGCGGGGGTATAAACACCTTACCCTGGCCTTCCGGAATCTGTGGTTCTGGCATCAGTGGTTCCTGCTCGGGAACCGGGTCTGGAACCGACATCTGGGGTTCCGACATCTGGAGCTCCGTCTTCCGCGGCTCCGGCTCAGCGTCTAGAAAGTCCATTTGGGCACACGGCCCCTCCACCACCTCCATCGCTGAAGTGAAAGAATTAGTGGCGGCTTCACCCACCTTGGTAGCCCCGTCAGGTGCATCTTCCTCCGCAGGTACCACCATCAGAGGTTCCTGCTCTACCATTTGAATGTCCCCTTTGAGAGGGTCTGCAACAGTGGTCTGGACACACGGGTCCCCGGCGGTCTCTGGAATTAGGACAAACTGATGACACGCATAACTTACTTCAGGAGAGAGGTCCGGCTCCTCCTCTTCTTCCTCTGCTGGTTCCGCCGCCTGGGGCAGGATAGGCTTTAGGAACCAGGCCCCGCAACACTCACATTGAGGCTCCCACACCAGTGCCTCCCTCCGGGAACAGCCACATTTGAGGCCAAAACACTGGGTAAACGTTTCTCCGTCCACCTCAGTTGACCTGAAACCTAGCTGTAACTGGGACGGTTCGACTCCCTCTTTAAGGGCTTCACTCAGGCAGGGGCACATTAGCGCCGTGACCTCTATTCCTGGCAATTTCCAGGGCTCATACACATCAGGGTGTAACCCCTGGCAGTCTCTCTCATCCTCGGGGAGGGAACACTCCATTTCTGCAACAGTGTCCTCTGCCGCTGGCGGTTTGGGTTGCAGGAACTGCGCCGCACAGTCAGGACACTTAGGCCCTTGGGTCAGCTCCCCAACGGCACACTCACATTCATTCAGACGGCCGTGCAGGCATTTTTCCCCGTCTACCACGGTCATCGTGAGGGCAACTGGTGACTCAGATGCTCCGCCCATCCAGCCACCCGTCACCTTCCAGTCTTTTAACGCACACGGGCATACCACCATTGGCAAGACTAAATGGGGGGCCCGTATGATTCTATACAGCCAAGGGTGTTTTTCTCGGCATCCCTTGCTTTCCTTAGGGGGAACAGAAATTGCTGATTTCTGCTCAAGACACTCCCTCCCCCTGGTGGACTCTAGAGGAGGGGCAGCACAGTCTTTTGGGGAATGTTGCGAGCTCGGTACTGAGTCACTCACAGTGTGGGGGCGGGGCTCGGGTTTTCCCGCCAGTCCTGGATAACTGTTGGCAACATTTTCCCGCGCGGCCGGGAACTTAGCACGTGGCTTCCTCCGCCTTGAGGGCTTCCCCATGGCGAAACAAAATAGGACACAATTTAGAAAAAAAAAACATACAGGGCACCCCAGGTCTGATATCTCAGCAGCGCCTCCAAATGTAGCCCTTTTTGTGAACCGGCCTGACCCACCCAATCTCACATTGGCCCCTTGTGGTCTAACCGGTCCCTTTCCTTACGACACACCTCTTCTAAGGGACTACTGGTAACTGTATCACACCTGTGGCTCCAGGAGATCTGAGCCTCCGCTAGCTGGGAGCCTGGGGAAACCCTTACCATTTACCTGGTGCAGCGCCTCCACTTACCCAGGATCCCCGTTATGAAAGATAGCCCTGGGTAAGAAATACAATAACACACGTATGCAATAAACCAATAACTAACACTTTACTGAACACACATATAACACATTACATAACTTCATATCCTTACACTATAACCTTATGCTCCATCCGTGTAACCTCAGCCCAATGTCTGGTGTTCCCACCCAGTGTCCTGTGATCCCCCACACCCAATGTCCCGTACTCCTACGGAGGTAGTGGGTGACTGCGCAGTCACTAAATTAGTTAAGGCCTGTTGGTGCACTTATGATACAGCGTTACCTGCCGAGCACTCCGGTGCTCGGGCCTGCAACAATCTTCACAAAGGGTCAGACGTGCGATGCATCCGTCTGATCCTATCCAGGTGATACTCTCCGGGAACCCCAACGAGGGTCCCACCGCTTCACGGGAACACAACCGTCTCTCGGTAACACACCGTCGCACGGGAACAGCAACCGCCGCTATCCCTATCTATCCCTAACGTGACAGGAACCCTAACCTAGGGCCTGTCCCTGATGAACCGCAACCTGGGGTGGCTTGGGGAAAACTCCTAGGGCCTGCGGAGTAATAACCTGCCCCTCTCCCCTAGCTACCCAAGTCCTATGCCTCACTAACAACTAGCTATTAACTTGCTAACAGCCTGCAGCAGACACACAGCTCTCACTGTCAGCCTGCAGACTTCACACACGCTGCACACACTGTGCCCAGCACATGCAGCGACACACACACACAGCTAACATAACACACACCATATACTGGAACCCGCAGCAAATCCACTGCTTGCACGCTGTGCCTATTTGCCAGTGCGCACAGCCCTATCCGCTGTGGCACTGCCAAACTGCACCTTCCGCACCTAAGGGTAACCTCCTTATCTAGGGCCGTCCCTCTTCAGTTACCCCCTGCCCTTACCGGGAATTGGGGCCTGCCTGGGGACCTAAGGAGAACCCTTACCTGATGCAGGAGCCACGCGCTCCCTACACCCTTCCTACTCCTTCCTTCTCCTCTGCCTGACTGACTCGTGCAAAGCCCGGGAAATGTATCTATATTCCCGGGCTGAGCATCCTCCAGCCCTATTGGCTGCTATGGGGCACCTGGTGCCTGTCTCCCTATGCCTCCTGGGAATTGTAGTTCCCAGGGGGCTGCCTGAGTATTGGGGCCGCATGCGCGCTTCTCCCGCGCATGCGCGAACGCCTAATGGCCGCCGCAACCTCCCTCTACACTTCCCTACTCTCGCGCGATCTCTCCCTAGCCCTGGGGTCCTATCTCGCGCTTGCCGCCTACTGCGCATGCGCGAGCTAACGCGCAATGGCGGCGCCCTCTGCACAAGCCGCCGGGCCGGTGGCAACGCGATCGCGGCCTTAGCGACGGCCCGATCGCGTCCCCGACAACCGGCCTGCGCCTCACCACCTCGAGCTGCTCCCTGCACTGGCCCCCACCCTCGCGAAGTGCCGGCGGGTCCGTCGCAGCCTCCGGCGGCACCCGCTACCGCACGGCACTCGTGGAGGGGGGCCAGAAAGTGCAAATTTTCCTCGGGGCTACATTTGTAAAAGGGTCTGGATTGTTTTGTCTGAACAACCCTTCAGTCTTAATGTTTCCCACTCAATCGCCATGCCGTCAATATTGGCCCCTGTCGCATCAGTCCTTTGCGATCTGGTATGTGCCATGGTGTATCTACTGCCATATTTACCAAGTGTGTGAACCAAAGCCTTCTTGGCCAGTATGGTGCTACAAATATCACCTCTGCTTGGTCTTCCCTGATTTTCCTGATTGCTTTCGGAATTAGGGGAATTGGAGGGAACAGGTATGCCAGCTTGAAGTCCCATTTGAAACTGAGAGCATTTGTACCTTGTGCGCTTGGATGAAACTGTCTGGCACAGTAGTTCCTTACCTTGCGGTTCTGATGTGTCGCCATGAGATCTATGTCTGGCTGACCCCATCGCTCTACCAGTTCTTGAAACACCTGTGGGTCTAATGCCCATTCTCCTAGGTGTATGATGTTCCGACTTAGAAAGTCTGCTGTGACATTTTCCAGTCCTGGGATATGTATGGCTGTAATTTCCGACAAGTGGCGCTCTGCCCAAAAGAGGATTTCTGCTGTGAGTTTCATCAGCTTTCTGCTCCTGGTTCCTCCTTGTTTGGCTATATACTTGACAACTGCCCTGTTGTCTGATTCTATTTTTATATAGCCACCATTTATTTGGTCTTGGAAAGCTTCTAGTGCCCTTTGTACTGCTTTAAGTTCCAGCAGATTTGATGGAAGATGCTTTTCCTGGTTTGTCCAGGTTCCTTGCACCAATGTTTCTCCCATTTGGGCACCCCAATCTGCGTTGCTCACATCTGTTGTAATTCTTACCCACTGTACTGGCTGTGGTGTTTGTCCTTTTCCCAGGTTTCGGGTATCTTCCCACCACTTTAATTCCTGTTTTATGTGTGGGTGTAACAAAATTCTTTGTCTTGTGTTTTTGTGATTCCCGTTCCATTGTTGCAAAAAATTGTTTTGTAATGGTCTCATATGTAGTGCTGCCCATTTTGTGACGCTTAATGTTGAAGCGCATTTTCCTAGGAGCTTCATGCATTCTTCTGCTGAAGTCCTGGCAGCTTTCCTGAGTTTCTTTGTTTGCATGGCTATGTCTTGCCTTTTTGCATCTGGTAGTCTCACTTCTCCTTTTGCCGTATCGAATTCTACTCCCGGGAATCTTAACAGTTGAGTGGGCATGAGATGACTCTTGTCTCTGTTGATTAACCAACCGTGGTGTTCCAGGAAGGTTATTACCATCTTCTGGTCTTGTTGTAGTTTCTCCAGACTTTTTGATTTTACCAGGATGTCGTCCAGGTATGGGTATATTTCTACCCCTCTTTCTCTTATTTCTGCCACTAGAGGGGCTAGAACCTTTGTAAACGTCCTTGGGGAAGTCGCCAGACCAAATGGCAGTGCTGTGTACTGATAATGATCTTGATTTACTGCAAACCATAGAAATCTTTGGTGTCCCTTTGCTATGGGCACATGTAGATAAGCATCTTTTAAGTCTATCGCCCCCATCCAGTCTCGTGGTTGTACTTCTTGAATAATCAGGTTCAATGACACCATCTTGAATTTTCTTATTTTCAAGAATAAATTTACCTTTCTTAGGTCTAGGATTGCTCTGTAATCCCCTGTAGGTTTCTTTACAAGAAATATTCTGGAATAAATTCCACTTCCTCTGTCATCCTGAGGTACCTTCTTTATTACTTCTGCTTGTAATAACTTCTTTAAAGCCGAATTAATTTGCCTTCTTTTTTCCTTGGACTGTATCCATGTTATTAGGCCCATATTTCTTCTTGGTATCTCTTTGAATTCTATACTGTACCCCTGACGAATGGTTTCTAATACCCAATTGTCCTGTATTGATTGGGCCCATGTTGCAGAAAACTGCTTCAGTCGCCCTCCTACTGGCAACTGCTGGGCCCTCTGACCTTCATGTGGACTTGTTCTTTGCAAATGATCCTCTTCCTCTGGCGACACGAAAAAGCTGGTTCTGGCCGCCCCTCCATGTTTGTCTTGGAAATGACCTGCCAGGTCTATATGCCTTTGCTTCCTTATACTGGTTTTTATTAGTCTGTTGGAAACCGAATCTTCTGGCCCTGTTTTCCTGAGGTAAAAAAGTGCTCTTACCTCCTGATGCTTTTGTGATTATGGCATCCAGTTTGTTGCCGAAGAGGAACTCACCTTCAAATGGTAGTCCGCATAAGCTGTTCTTTGATGCTGTGTCAGCCATCCACTGTCTGAGCCATAAAGCCCTTCTTGCTGATACCGCTCGCGCCATAGATTTAGCTGCTAATTTTACCGCATCCAATGAGGCCTCCGCTATGTAGTCTGTTGCCCACTTTACTTCGGACAGTGCCTTAAGAATAGCACTTCTTTTTACACCCTTGTCTATTGCCTCTTCTATGTTGGCAATCCACACTCGCATAGCCCTTGCTGTTGACGTAGTTGCTATGGCTGGTTTGTAGGATGTTCCTGCTGTAACGTATGCTTTCTTCAATACGTAATCCATCTTCCTATCCATAGCGTCCTTTAATGACGCAGCTTCCTCTATTGGGATTGTGGTCTTTTTTACTATTCTGGATATAGCAGTATCCACCTTTGGGCTGACATGCCAAAATTTTACCTCCTTTTGTGGGAATGGATACATCTTCCCAAACCTTTTAGGCGTAAATACTCTGGTGTCTGGTCGCGCCAACTCCACTTGAATGAGGTCTTTAATTACTTGATGGATAGGAAAGACTCTACCTTTACTTTGTCTCGCCCCAAAAAGTTTATCCTTCTTGTGGGTTAACTCCTCAGTATCTTCTAGTTCCAATGCCTGTCTCATGGCTTTGATGAGTGGATCCACCATTTCTACATCAAATTCAGATTCCTCTTCCTGAATATCTTGATCTGATGAATCCATTTCACCCTCTGATACTTGAAAACAATCAATGTCAGACTCATCTGATGAAAAACCTTTCCCCTTATCCAAACTGGTTTGGGATCTAGATCTTTTCTGCGCCGGGTTAACTGCTTGCTGGACTGCCGCATTAACACTCTGTTTAACTGCCTCCTTCATCAATACAAGGAAAGTGCTCATTTGTTCGTTGGAATCACCTGCAGCTGCCTTAAGACAATCTTCACATAATTTCTTCCCTATTAGGGCTGGTTTCTCGCAAGCTGCGCACCATTTAGTTTTCTTAGCAACCTTTCTTTTATGTTGCAGGGATTCCCCCGTACCCTTTGAAGATTCAGCTTCTGGGAGGGTAACCGCCGAACTATTTTATAAAAACAAAATAAATACTAAACATACACCCTAATGTATATCGCCCATCTCTCTTTCCCATGTAGAACTAAAACTAAGGACTCACCTAGTTTTGGGAACTGAACTTTTAGGTGTCTCAATTTTCGAATCCATTTCCAGCACTTGGCTTCTCCCTGCTGAGCGTTCCATGCTGCAGTTTCTCACTCACACATACACACAGTGTGTCCGTCGCTTCTCTGACATCATCAAGTGCTCGTGCACGGCCCACGTGTCTGTGCACGCATCTGCTGGCCGGAACGTGACGCGCACGCTCCCATGCGGTCGCGTGCACTGTCCCCTCTACCGCAGCGTTCCCGACGCTAGCGTGGTCAATTTGAGCCTTTTTTTCCGGCTCGCAGCTATGGCTGCTCCTCCCTCCGCGATGTAGCGGGCTCCTGGGGTTCCTTTTACTGCGGTGAGTCTGGGCCTCCACGGGCTCTCAGCTGCAGCTGCTATGCTCCCCCTCCTTTCCTTTGGTACTGGGGCTTCCTTGCATGTAAGCTTCCACGGCCCACGGCTGCAGCTGCTCCCCACCCCACGGATGCACTGGGTTCCTGGGGTTCCCCCGACTCTTAGGGGTCTCCGTCTTGCCACCGCATGGGCGCGTCGACCGGAGCTTCAGGGCAGAGAGGCTGAGGTCCCTGGATAGCTGCACAAGGTGCAGCAGGCGAGTCCCTTTACAAAATAAAAAATCCTACTCCTAGCTGTGAGGACAGGAAAAAGACTAAGGTGCAGGTAGAGGGAGGGGCCTTATATGGCCTACCTGCAAAAGACTATTTCCTGTCCTACCTAGAGTGAGAAGGGATTAACCCAAAGGTGCCCACTGCCAGGGTGATCAGGAAAGATCATTCAGTAATGTCACGACCTGTCCTAATACTAATATCCTGTCCCATACTAATGGGATTTGCCTCATTAAAGCTTTGAAGTTTGTTGTCATCATTAGAGATTGGCTTTGCCACATTTACTCATGCCAGACACACTTGATCTTGCACCTTTGAGAATCCTGTTTTGTTAAACTGGCAATAATTCTCTAGCAAAATCTTGTGATTTCTTCCCTCTACAGCTACAACTCAAAGGAATGCCCCCATTCTCTCCTGTCTTGATTATTTTCATTTTCCATTCACTATCTTCTCTATCCTCAAAGCATTCAGTGCTGGAATCTATTCTAAATGCTGCAATTAGAGTTATTTCAACGATTCTAGTCAATATTTGCCCTTGCAATCTTTAGTTGATACTCCTGGTCACATTCCCCATTAATGAAAAGCATCTCCTCCTCACATCTTTATATTACCTGATGTATAGTATACCGATCTTTCATATCCCATCTTTCCTGCTCATCTCATGTCATTATAAATGACCACTGGTGTTGAAGCTTCTGGTAAATAAACATCTACTTTTAATCCAGGGTACCTACCAACGGGTTATATTTGAGTTTCACAAATTAATTTTTTACATCAACTACAACTTTTAATTATTTTGCATTTCTCGGAATCAACTTTACAAAGAGCAAAACACACACAGGTTGAGAGGCTGAACTTGATGAACCCTGGCAAGTCTTCCAGTCCGCCTTACTATGTTACTGCATCTGTAAGTAGCCACTAAATTAAGTGGGTTTGTCCGTAACATAAAAATTGTTTGGTGGTGCAGATATGTGGAAAAACAATGAAAACAGATCATAAAACAAAAATAAAACACAATGAGCCATGAATGGGTGAACAGCATTTCCTTTATGAACGATGTAATCTCTTCAAGGGACCATTAACCAGAACTAAAAAAAAACATCCTACATTCCAACCACATTCAATAATGATCCTAAGCACTTGCTTTAATTTTTTACACATCATTTCTTTAATGAACATTAAAAAAAGGTCTTCTAAGACTATGTTGTGTTTATTTAACATAGCCATTAAAATTGCCAATGTCAAGTAAAACAGAAGTGTTTCTTCATACCCTATTTCCAAAATACAAAATGGATAGTATTACATTATTGTTTTAACAGCCAATATCAATTTAAAAAAAATGTCCATGGAAAAAGTTCACTTATAAAGCTCTGACAGGGTTCAAAGCACAACACATGAAAGTCTACAGGCACAGTGCTTACAGCGCACCTTTTGGGTCCCATGACAACACTTAAAGTAAATCCCCCAATTTGAAATGGTGCGACTTATTGCTCTCAAACTGGGTTCTCCTCTTTAAAATACTCTAGTTTCAATTGGCCACGTCTTCTTCCCTTGTTGCTGCTCTTATTAATGAGCTTCGAAAATCAGCTCCGATCTGTCCGATTTTGCCTTTTATTATTTTTAGATATATAACTGATACAGCTGAACCCCGTTATAGCGCGGTGCATGGGGTCCAAAGAATCGGATCGCGTTTTGGGACGAACATTGGACCTGTCAGGGGTTCCCGGCCACCGGAGGGGGAAAGCTGGGATAACTCTCCCAGCTGTCCCAGACCCGGCAGCACAGCAGCACCCCCACGCAAGACTGTCCCGGCAGCAGCTGGCAGCTCTCTCCTCTCCTTTCTTCTGTCTTCAGCTTTGGGCTGACAGGGAAAGAGAGGAAAATCAGAGCCAGCACCCTTAAAGAGACAGTATGTCTCTGCGTGTGCGTCTGTGTGAGATCCCCCTGAACAGAGAGCGTCAGAGCGATGCGTCACCATGGTAACCGGCGTCAAATAATACCGTGGGGTCACGTGACGTCATTTGATGCCAGAGCCGAGGAGATGGGGGAGGGCACAGGCAGCCAGCTCACTGCCACCAGGGACATGAAAAAGCCCTGGTCACCCCAGCAGGACACAGGAGAGGCTAGAAAACGGCATGGTAGGAGATCTGCATCATGGTTCTGAATATTACATCGCGTTATAAGCGGATTCACCGTGTAACGGATCGCGCTATAACGGGGTTAAGCTGTACCTGTGTTTATCTTACTCACATACATATAAACTAGTGATACAAAAGTGATTTTTTTTTTTTTAAACCCACAATATTAAATCATTAGAACACTTCTAAATCCAATCTAGGTCTTGACTGCCTGAAGTTCCTCTAAACACCAATCTTTACAAGACCTTTATCCAGAAATTGAGTCCAGACTGGGCCTCAAAGGCGATGAACAGGAAAAGAGCAAAAAGCAAAATATACTGTTAGTTTGTCATAAGGAGTAATTCTCAAAATAAAACTATTTCTTATGCACCGACATTTCAAAAGTACTCACTTTTTCCCACAATCAATCTCCAGGAGTGAAAATCAGTAGTCAAATATTCTCCTTAATTCAAACGGGAGAAAATTAAAAGAGCCCAGTAGTGGGAACTATAAAAACAGATCTAGCTCTTAAGAAGCTTTTCATTGTGCGCTCACATTCACTACAACATTTCGGGCCTGATACTAGAACATCTCTTCAAGTGTTGGACAAATGTCTTCGTTTCCATCTTGGATTTAATATGAAAGGATTAGAGAAGGGGAGATAGGGTTAACAAGTTTTCTAGAAGAGAGACCTATTGGATCTTTGAATAGCGCTGAACATTAAAATAGATTTGGGGTCTTTTCTGGTTTAAAAATAAGATGTTCTTTCTGCTTTCAGTTCTTATTATTTTAGATTTTCTAATTTGTAAATAATATTAAATTGATTAATTTTAGAACATGTTATCTCTCTGGCTCAGGCAACAATATATATATATATATATATATATATATATATATATATATATATATATATATATATATATATATATATATATATATATATATATATATCTACTATATATTTGTGAAATCACTGTATGTCTGCGTCCCAAGGGTCAATCGCATTGGACCTTGGGCCTGTCACTCCGGCTCAGGTCATGCCCGCCCCCGCACACCTCTCATTGGCCTACGTCCAACACCAATGCCACACTGTCCCACCCCTCACTGACTCTCATTGGCCTGCGTCCAATGCCCGCCCCCGCACACCTCTCATTGGCCTGCGTCCCACCCCTCACTGACTCTCATTGGCCTGCGTCCAATGCCCGCCCCCGCACACCTCTCATTGGCCTGCGTCCCACCCCTCACTGACTCTCATTGGCCTGCGTCCAATGCCCGCCCCCGCACACCTCTCATTGGCCTGCGTCCAACACCAATGCCCTAATACTTCCACACTGTCCCACCCCTCACTGAGTTGCTTTGCTTTTGCAACACCTAATCCTCTAATCCTCAACCTGCTCTGGGGCCACGCTTCACAGCTATCAAAACCTTCACGTCTGCTACCACAGACTGCCGAATCAGGTACAGAATCTACACACAACGCACAAACACAGCTCACACAACACCAAACACTGCAGACTGCCTCTTCAAACCCCCCGTCCCCTCCCCGCCAAACATCTCCCTCCCGCAACCGGACCGCGAGGCCGCGGCCTCCACTCACACACCATGGCAACGATGTCCCTCCCCCTATCCCGCTACCTCACACAGTGTAGCTCCCGCGGACCGCACAGCACGCCTCATCTCCTGCACCTCACACAGCTCCCTACCGCAACCAGACCGCGAGGCCCCCTACCCCGCTACACCATGCCACCAATGTCCCTCCCCCAATCCCGCTACCTCACACAGTGTAGCTCCCGCGGACCGCACAGCACGCCACATCCCCTCCACGCCACACATCTCCCTCCCGCAACCGGACCGCGAGGCCGCGGCCTCCACTCACACACCATTGCAACGATGTCCCTCCCCCTATCCCGCTACCTCACACAGTGTAGCTCCCGCGAACCGCACAGCACGCCTCATCTCCTGCACCTCACACAGCTCCCTACCGCAACCAGACCGGAAGGCCCCCTACCCCGCTACACCATGCCACCAATGTCCCTCCCCCTATCCCGCTACCTCACACAGTGTAGCTCCCGCTACACACCACTCCCTCCCGCTACACACCACTCCCTCCCGCTCCATTCCCTCCCCGGTGGGGGAACAGGCAGGCTGCCACGCGGCGCCTAAGATGGCGGACCCCCTTCCTCCCTCGCGCTCCATTCCCTGCCGCTCCACTCCCTCCCGCTCCACTCATCACCCTCCCGCTCCATTCCCTCGCGCTCCACTCACCACTCCCTCCCGCTACACACCACTCCCTCCCGCTACACACCACTCCCTCCCGATACACTCACCTCCCTCCCCGGCGGGGGAACAGGCTGCCACGCGGCGCGTAAGATGGCGGACCCCCTTCCTCCATCGCGGCGCCGAGTGAGAAGATGGCGGCGGCCGGAAGTACAGGTAGGTGTCGCGTGTGTTGCTCCCCCACCTCCCCCCCACCTGCGGCGCCGCCGCCGCACAGAACTGAGAAAGGGCGCATCACGGGACTGAGACGTGTGTGTGTGTGTGTGTGTGTGTGTGTGTGTGTGTGTGTGTGTGTGTGTGTGTGTGTGTGTGTGTGTGTGTGTGTGTGTGTCTCACTGCCCCCCCCCCCCCCCCTCCTGTCTCACTGCCCCCCCCCCCCCCCTCCTGTCTCACTGCCCCCCCCCCCCCTCCTGTCTCACTGCCCCCCCCCCCCCTCCTGTCTCACTGCCCCCCCCCCCCCCTCCTGTCTCACTGCCCCCCCCCCCCCCCTCCTGTCTCACTGCCCCCCCCCCCCCCTCCTGTCTCACTGCCCCCCCCCCCCCTCCTGTCTCACTGCCCCCCCCCCCCCCTCCTGTCTCACTGCCCCCCCCCCCCCCTCCTGTCTCACTGCCCCCCCCCCCCCCCCTCCTGTCTCACTGCCCCCCCCCCCCCTCCTGTCTCACTGCCCCCCCCCCCTCCTGTCTCACTGCCCCCCCCCCCCTCCTGTCTCACTGCCCCCCCCCCCCCTCCTGTCTCACTGCCCCCCCCCCCCCCCTCCTGTCTCACTGCCCCCCCCCCCCCCCTCCTGTCTCACTGCCCCCCCCCCCCCCTCCTGTCTCACTGCCCCCCCCCCCCCCCTCCTGTCTCACTGCCCCCCCCCCCCCTCCTGTCTCACTGCCCCCCCCCCCCCCTCCTGTCTCACTGCCCCCCCCCCCCTCCTGTCTCACTGCCCCCCCCCCCCCTCCTGTCTCACTGCCCCCCCCCCCCCCTCCTGTCTCACTGCCCCCCCCCCCCCCCTCCTGTCTCACTGCCCCCCCCCCCCCTCCTGTCTCACTGCCCCCCCCCCCCCCCTCCTGTCTCACTGCCCCCCCCCCCCCCCTCCTGTCTCACTGCCCCCCCCCCCCCCCCTCCTGTCTCACTGCCCCCCCCCCCCCTCCTGTCTCACTGCCCCCCCCCCCTCCTGTCTCACTGCCCCCCCCCCCCCTCCTGTCTCACTGCCCCCCCCCCCCCCTCCTGTCTCACTGCCCCCCCCCCCCCCTCCTGTCTCACTGCCCCCCCCCCCCCCCCTCCTGTCTCACTGCCCCCCCCCCCCCCCCTCCTGTCTCACTGCCCCCCCCCCCTCCTGTCTCACTGCCCCCCCCCCCCCTCCTGTCTCACTGCCCCCCCCCCCCCCTCCTGTCTCACTGCCCCCCCCCCCCCTCCTGTCTCACTGCCCCCCCCCCCCCCCTCCTGTCTCACTGCCCCCCCCCCCCTCCTCGTCTCACTGCCCCCCCCCCCCCCTCCTGTCTCACTGCCCCCCCCCCCCTCCTGTCTCACTGCCCCCCCCCCCCCTCCTGTCTCACTGCCCCCCCCCCCCTCCTGTCTCACTGCCCCCCCCCCCCCCCTCCTGTCTCACTGCCCCCCCCCCCCCCTCCTGTCTCACTGCCCCCCCCCCCCCCTCCTGTCTCACTGCCCCCCCCCCCCCCCTCCTGTCTCACTGCCCCCCCCCCCCTCCTGTCTCACTGCCCCCCCCCCCCTCCTGTCTCACTGCCCCCCCCCCCCTCCTGTCTCACTGCCCCCCCCCCCCCCTCCTGTCCACTGCCCCCCCCCCCCTCCTGTCTCACTGCCCCCCCCCCCTCCTGTCCACTGCCCCCCCCCCCCTCCTGTCCACTGCCCCCCCCCCCTCCTGTCCACTGCCCCCCCCCCCCTCCTGTCCACTGCCCCCCCCCCCCTCCTGTCCACTGCCCCCCCCCCTCCTGTCCACTGCCCCCCCCCCTCCTGTCCACTGCCCCCTCCCCCTCCCCCTCCTGTCCACTGCCCCCCCCCCTCCTGTCCACTGCCCCCCCCCCCTCCTGTCCACTGCCCCCCCCCCCCTCCTGTCCACTGCCCCCCCCCCCTCCTGTCCACTGCCCCCCCCCCCTCCTGTCCACTGCCCCCCCCCCCCTCCTGTCCACTGCCCCCCCCCCCTCCTGTCCACTGCCCCCCCCCCTCCTGTCCACTGCCCCCCCCCCCCTCCTGTCCACTGCCCCCCCCCCCTCCTGTCCACTGCCCCCCCCCCTCCTGTCCACTGCCCCCCCCCCTCCTGTCCACTGCCCCCCCCCTCCTGTCCACTGCCCCCCCCCCTCCTGTCCACTGCCCCCCCCCCCTCCTGTCCACTGCCCCCCCCCCCTCCTGTCCACTGCCCCCCCCCCTCCTGTCCACTGCCCCCCCTCCCCCCTTCCCACCGCCTCCCCTCCCCCTTCCCACCGCCTCCCCTCCCCCTCCCCACCGCCTCCCCTCCCCCCTTCCCACCGCCTCCCCTCCCCCTCCCCACCGCCTCCCCTCCCCACCGCCTCCCCTCCCCCTTCCCACCGCCTCCCCTCCCCCCTTCCCACCGCCTCCCCTCCCCCTCCCCACCGCCTCCCCTCCCCCCTTCCCACCGCCTCCCCTCCCCCCTTCCCACCGCCTCCCCACCGCCTACCCTCCCCCCTTCCCACCGCCCCCCCCTTCCCACCGCCCCCCCCCTTCCCACCGCCCCCCCCCTTCCCACCGCCCCCCCCTTCCCACCGCCCCCCCCTTCCCTCCGCCCCCCCCTTCCCACCGCCCCCCCCTTCCCACCGCCTCCCCTCCCCACCGCCTCCCCTCCCCACCGCCTCCCCTCCCCACCGCCCCTTCCCACCGCCCCTTCCCACCGCCCCTTCCCACCGCCTCCCTTCCCACCGCCTCCCCTCCCAACTTCCCACCCCTTCCCACCGCCTCCCTCCCCCTTCCCACCGCCTCCCTCCCCCTTCCCACCGCCTCCCTCCCCCTTCCCACCGCCTCCCCTCCCCCTTCCCACCGCCTCCCCCCTTCCCACCGCCTCCCCCCTTCCCACCGCCTCCCCCCTTCCCACCGCCTCCCCCTTCCCACCGCCTCCCCCTTCCCACCGCCTCCCCTCCCCCTTCCCACCGCCTCCCCCCCCCCTTCCCACCGCCTCCCCTTCCCACCGCCTCCCCCCCCCTTCCCACCGCCTCCCCCCCCCTTCCCACCGCCTCCCCCCCCCCTTCCCACCGCCTCCCCTCCCCCTTCCCACCGCCTCCCCTCCCCCTTCCCACTGCCTCCCCCTTCCCACCTCCTCCCCCTTCCCACCATCTCCCCCCCCTTCCCACCACCTCCCCCCCTTCCCACCACCTCCCCCTTCCCCCCCCTTCCCACCACCTCCCCCTTCCCCCCCCTTCCCACCATCTCCCCCTTCCCCCCCCTTCCCACCTCCTCCCCCCCTTCCCACCTCCTCCCCCTTCCCACCAACTCCCCCCCTTCCCACCACCTCACCCCTCCTCCCCCTTCCCACCACCTCCTCCCCCTTCCCACCACATCCCCCCTCCTCCCCCTTCCCACCACCTTCCCTGTCCTCCCCATTCCCACCACCTCCCCCCCTCCTCCCCCTTCCCACCACCTCCCCCCTTCCCACCACCTCCCCCCTTCTCCCCCTTCCCACCACCTCCCCCCTTCTCCCCCTTCCCACCACCTCCCCCCTTCTCCCCCTTCCCACCACCTCCCCCTTCCCACCACATCCCACCACCTCCCCCTTCCCACCACATCCCCCCTCCTCCCCCCTTCCCACCACATCCCCCCTTCTCCCCCTTCCCACCACCTCCCCCTTCTCCCCCTTCCCACCACATCCCCCCTCCTCCCCATTCCCACCACATCCCCCCTTCTCCCCCTTCCCACCACCTCCCCCCTCCTCCCCCTTCCCACCACTTCTCCCCTTTCCCCCCCCCGCTCCCCTTCCCCCCCCTGCTCCCCTTACCCCCCCCCCCCCGCTCCCCTTCCCCCCCCCCTCTGCTCCCCTCCCCTTCCCCCCCCCCCTCCGCTCCCCTTTCCCCCCCCCCCTCCGCTCCCCTTTCCCCCCTCCGCTCCCCTTTCCCCCCCTCCCCTTTCCCCCCCCTCCGCTCCCCTTTCCCCCCCTCCGCTCCCCTTTCCCCCCCTCCGCTCCCCTTTCCCCCCCTCCGCTCCCCTTTCCCCCCCTCCGCTCCCCTTTCCCCCCCTCCGCTCCCCTTTCCCCCCCTCCGCTCCCCTTTTCCCCCCCCTCCGCTCCCCTCCACCCCCCCCTCCCCTCCCCTCCACCCCTGCACCCCCCTCCCCTCCACCCCTGCACCCCCCTCCACCCCTTTCCCCCTCCCACACTTCCACCCCTTCCCCCCCTCCTCTAACCCTTCCCCCCCCCGCTCCTCTAACCCTTCCCCCCCCCCGCTCCTCTAACCCTTCCCCCCCCTCCTCCACCCCTTGCCCCCCTCCTCCACCCCTTGCCCCCCTCCTCCACCCCTTGCCCCCCTCCTCCACCCCCTCCTCCCCTTCCCGCCGCCCTTCGCCTTCCTGCCCGCCTTACCGCCTCCCCACCCCCGCCTCTGCCTTTCACCCCGCCCTTACTCCGCCGCCTCTGCCTTTCACCCACCGCCTCACAGCCGCTGCACGCACTCAACAGACACCCGCCACACTCGACACATACCTGCCGCCACACACACCTGCTGCCTCCCGCCCCTACGCATCGACATCACTGACCCACCGCCTCACACCCTAGCAGGACCCCCACTCACAGACAGCACTCACAACCCATGCGCCACCCGCCGCCTCACACCCTAGCAGGACCCCCACTCACAGACAGCACTCACAACCCATGCGCCACCCACCGCCTCACACCCTAGCAGGACCCACACTCACAGACAGCACTCACAACCCACGCACCACCCGCCGCCTCACACCCTAGCAGGACCCCCCACTCGCAGACAGCACTCACAACCCACGCGCCACCCGCCGCCTCACACCCTAGCAGGACCCACACTCACAGACAGCACTCACAACCCACGCACCACCCGCCGCCTCACACCCTAGCAGGACACCCACTCGCAGACAGCACTCACAACCCACGCGCCACCCGCCGCCTCACACCCTAGCAGGACACACGCCTCACATTTTTACATCACTTATGGCACCAAAATATACATTGTACTGTGGTGTGGTTACAATAAACCATTTTTATACAACATCCTATTACATTTTCTTCCATCTTTCTTTTCAATATTATTATCCAACCTTTACAACAAACAGTCACCTATTGTTCCACGATTTATAAATAATACTACCTATTACGCATTTACATCCCGGGCAACGCCGGGTCTCTCA
>NC_134485.1:365237232-365304732 GCF_040206685.1 Ascaphus truei
ATATATATATATATATATATATATAAAAACAAAAAATAAATAGATGATACCGTTCTGTGGCTAACAAAATGCTTTTATTTGTGCGAGCTTTCGAGATACACTGATCTCTTCTTCCGGCGATGTTACAATGAATGAAGCAAGCAAAAGCTATACTATAAACAGTGTCTATTGGAATGTTATCTGTGCTGGTCCTTCCCCCGGTGTGGATGTGTTTTATGGCTGGAGGTGTCAAAAGGTTCCTCAAAGCAAGTGATGAAAGAGTGTGTATGTGTAGCAGTGTGAATAAAAATGAATGGAGAGCCCACAGTATATACAGTGCTTTACAAAAGGTGTGTGTGGAGTGGGAGTGGATATAAATGGTGTGGGTGGGTGTGGAAATGTGAGAGTTAGTAGCACAACTGAAAGTGTTCACTTGTGAACTCTCTTCCCATGAGCGCTATAGGCCATGTCTGTACATACTGTGCTATATGTATGCACACACAGCTGTCTCTCACACATACTTATACTACTTGTTTTTCCATCCCTATACACCAATAGGGACCACATAGTATCCACACACACTTTAGTTGTGCTACTAACTCTCACATTTATATATATATATATATATATATATATATATATATATATATATATATATATATATATATATATACTGTATTTATTTATTTATTTATTTAAATAAAAGATTTATCCCCTTTAGTAGAGATGTGTGAATTATTCACTGACATTCGATTTGCATTTATTCAAATGTGAGAATATTCGCAACCTTGGTTTAAAAAAGGGCCATTTGCTTACAGTACCTTCATTTGAATGTATGCAATACTGCCATCTGCCCCTATCCGCACAAGGAGTATTAGCATGGTAATACTAATGGTCTTACTAATACTCCCTGTTTTTCCATCCCTATATACCTATAGGGACCACATAGTATCCACACACACTTTTAATTGTGCTACAATCTCTCACATTTCCACACCTACCCACACCATTTATATCCACACCCACCTTTTTGTAAAGCACTGTATATACTGTGTGCTCTCCATTCATTTATATTCACACAGATACAGACACACACTCTTACATCACTTGCTTTCAGGAACCTTTTGACAACTCTAGCCATAAAACACATCCACACGAGGGAAGGACTAGCACAGATAACATTCCAAGAGACACTGTTTTAAGTATACCTTTTGCTTGCTTCATTCATTGTAACATCGCCGGAAGATGAGATCAGTGTATCTGGAAAGCTCGCACAAATAAAAGCATTTCGGTAGCCACAGAACGGTATCATCTATTTATTTTTTATTTTATTTATATATATATATATATATATATATATATTTTTTTTTATATATATATATTTTTATATATATATATATTACACACACACAATATATACGTGTGTGTGTGTGTGTGTGTGTGTGTGTGTGTGTGTGTGTGTGTGTGTGTGTGTGTGTGTGTGTGTGTACATCTCACTAATCGACCAAAAAAAAAAGCCAGATGTGAATTATTCTGAACCCATTAACCAGTGTCAGGATGTCCCCTCTTCAGAATTTCTAAAGCAGCAATCCCGCTGGGATCTTACCTGATCCGCTGTCCCTCAAGGTACTATACTGGAGGGGAGGTGTTGCCTAACTGTCTTCCGATGTCTCCCGTGTGAAACTTGAGTCAGATCTGGAAGAAAGCAGGGTAGGTTACTTCGGTGTAGGTATACAGAGACAGAGGGTGAGGGAGGGAGACAGGGAGGGAGACAGGGAGAGTGAGGGAGACAGGGAGGGTGAGGGAGGGTGAGGGAGACAGGGAGGGTGAGGGAGGGAGACAGGGAGGGTGAGGGAGGGAGACAGGGAGGGTGAGGGAGGGAGACAGGGAGGGTGAGGGAGGGAGACAGGGAGGGTGAGGGAGGGAGACAGGGAGGGTGAGGGAGGGAGACAGGGAGGGTGAGGGAGGGAGACAGGGAGGGTGAGGGAGGAGACAGGGAGGGTGAGGGAGGGAGACAGGGAGGGTGAGGGAGGGAGACAGGGAGGGTGAGGGAGGGTGAGGAGACAGGGAGGGTGAGGGAGGGAGACAGGGAGGGTGAGGGAGGAGACAGGGAGGGTGAGGGAGGGAGACAGGGAGGGTGAGGAGGGAGACAGGGAGGGTGAGGGAGGGAGACAGGGAGGGTGAGGGAGGGAGACAGGGAGGGTGAGGGAGGAGACAGGGAGGGTGAGGGAGGGAGACAGGGAGGGTGAGGAGGGAGACAGGGAGGGTGAGGGAGACAGGAGGGTAAGGGAGACAGGGAGAGTGAGGGAGACAGGGAGAGTGAGGGAGACAGGGAGAGTGAGGGAGACAGGGAGGGAGACAGGGAGGGTGAGGGAGGGTGACAGGGAGGGAGAGAGAGGGAGACAGACAGGGAGGGTGAGAGAGGGAGACAGACAGGGAGGGTGAGAGAGGGAGACAGACAGGGAGGGTGAGAGAGGGAGACAGACAGGGAGGGTGAGAGAGGGAGACAGACAGGGAGGGTGAGAGAGGGAGACAGACAGGGAGGGTGAGAGAGGGAGACAGACAGGGAGGGTGAGAGAAGGAGACAGACAGGGAGGGTGAGAGAGGGAGACAGACAGGGAGGGTGAGAGAGGGAGACAGACAGGGAGGGTGAGAGAGGGAGACAGACAGGGAGGGTGAGAGAGGGAGACAGACAGGGAGGATGAGAGAGGGAGACAGACAGGGAGGTGAGAGAGGGAGACAGACAGGGAGGGTGAGAGAGTGAGTGAGACAGACAGGGAAGGTGAGAGAGGGAGACAGACAGGGATGGTGAGAGACGGAGACAGACAGGGATGGTGAGAGAGGGAGACAGACAGAGAGGGTGAGAGAGGGAGACAGGGAGGGTGAGAGAGGGAGACAGGGAGGGTGAGAGAGGGAGACAGGGAGGGTGAGAGAGGGAGACAGGGAGGGTGAGAGAGGGAGGGATACAAGGAGGGTGAGGGAGGGAGGGAGACAGGGAGGGTGAGGGAGGGAGACATGGAGGGTGAGGGAGGGAGGGAGACAAGGAGGGTGAGGGAGGGAGGGAGGGAGGGAGACAGGGAGGGTGAGGGAGACAGGGAGACAGGGAGGGTGAGGGAGGGAGGGAGACAGAGAGGGCGAGGGAAGGAAGGAGACAGGGAGGGTGAGGGAGGGAGGCAGGGAGGGAGAAAGGGAGGGAGGTAGACAGGGAGGGAGGTAGACAGGGAGGGAGGTAGACAGGGAGGGTGAGGGAGGGAAACAGGGAGGGTGAGGGAGGGAGGGAGACAGGGAGGGTGAGCGAGGGAGACAGGGAGGGTGAGGGAGGGAGACAGGGAGGGTGAGGGAGGGAGACAGGGAGGGTGAGGGAGGGAGGAGACAGGGAGAGTGAGGGAGACAGGGAGGGTGAGGGAGGGGGAGGAGGAGGAGGGAGACAGGGAGGGAGAGAGACAGGGAGGGTGAAGGAGGGAGGGAGGGAGACAGGGAGGGGAGACAGGGAGACAGGGAGGGGGAGACAGGGAGGGGGAGACAGGGAGGGGGAGACAGGGAGGGGGAGACAGGGAGGGGGAGACAGGGAGGGGGAGACAGGGAGGGGGAGGGAGGGAGACAGGGAGTGAGACAGGGAGGGTGAGGGAGGGAGACAGGGAGGGTGAGGGAGGGAGACAGGGAGGGTGAGGGAGGGAGGGAGACAGGGAGGTTGAGGGAGGGAGGGAGGGAGACAAGGAGGGTGAGGGAGGGAGACAGGGAGGGTGAGGGAGGGAGGGAGACAGGGAGGGTGAGGGAGGGAAGGAGACAGGGAGGGAGAGGGAGGGAAGGAGACAGGGAGGGTGAGGGAGGGAGGGAGGGAGACCGGGAGCGTGAGGGAGGGCGGGAGACAGGGAGGGAGGGGGAGGGAGACAGGGAGGGTGAGGGGGGGAGACAGGGAGGGTGAGGGAGGGAGACAGGGAGGGTGAGGGAGGGAGGGAGACAGGGAGGGTGAAGGAGGGAGGGAGACAGGGAGGGTGAAGGAGGGAGGGAGACAGGGAGGGTGAGGAGGGAGGGAGACAGACAGGGAGGATGAGGGAGGGTGAGGGAGGGAGACAGGGAGGGTGAAGGAGGGAGGCAGGGTGAGGGAGGGAGAAGGAGAGCGGGGAAAGAGAGGGAGATAGGAGGAGAGGGAGGGAGAGGGAGAGGGAGAGAGAGTGAGAGAGAGTGGGAGAGAGTGAGACAGGGGGAGACAGGGGGAGACAGGGGGAGACAGGGGGAGACAGGGAGGGAGACAGGGAGGGAGACAGGGAGGGAGACAGGGAGGGAGACAGGGAGGGAGACAGGGAGGGAGACAGGGAGGGGGAGACAGGGAGGGGGAGACAGGGAGGGAGACAGGGAGGGGGAGACAGGGAGGGGGAGACAGAGGGAGACAGGGAGGGGAGACAGGGAGACAGGGAGGGAGAGAGAGGGAGACAGGGAGGGAGAGAGAGGGAGACAGGGAGGGAGAGAGAGGGAGACAGGGAGGGAGAGAGAGGGAGACAGGGAGGGAGAGAGAGGGAGACAGGGAGGGAGAGAGAAGGAGACAGGGAGGGAGAGAGAGAGGGAGAGAGAGGGAGACAGGGAGGGAGAGGGAGACAGGGAGGGAGAGTGAGACAGGGAGGGAGGGAGAGGGAGACACACACAGCCCCACTGATACACACACCCACCCACCCACCGATACACACACACACTGATACACACACACACTCACTGATACACCCCCCCCCCCCACTGATACACCCCCCCCCCACTGATACACACACCCCCACTGATACACACAGATACACACACACACCCCCCACCCCCCACTGATACACCACACACAGATACACCACACCCCACTGATACACACACCCCCACTGATACAGATCCACACACACACTGATACAAACACACACACCCCCACTGATACACACACACACACACCCCCACTGATACACACACACACACACCCACTGATACACACACACACACACACACACACCCACTGATACACCCACACACCCCACTGATACACCCACACACCCACCGATACACCCACCCACACACACACACACTGATACACACACACACACACACACTGATACTCACCCCACACCCCCCACACACAGACCCACTGATACACCCACCCACCCACTGATACACCCACCCACTGATACACCCACCCACCGACACACCCACTGATGCACACACACACCCACTGATGCACACACACACCCACTGATGCACACACACACCCACTGATGCACACACACACCCACTGATGCACACACACACCCACTGATGCACACACACACCCACTGATACACACACACACACACTGATACACACCCCCACCCCCACTGATACACATACACACACACACACACACACACACACACTGATACACACACACCCACTGATACACACACACACACTGATACACACACACACACTGATACACACACACCCCCCCACTGATACACATACACACACACACACACACACACACACTGATACACCCACCCACTGATACACTGATACACACACACACTGATACACACACACACCCACACACAGACCCACTGATACACAGACCCACTGATACACACACACACACATACACACACACACACTGATACACACACACCCACTGATACACACAGACACCCACAGACCCACTGATACACACACACACTGATACACACACACACTGATACACACACACACTGATACACACACCCACTGATACACACACCCACTGATACACACACCCACTGATACACATACACACACACACACACACACACACACACACTGATACACCCACCCACTGATACACTGATACACACACACACTGATACACACACACACCCACACACTGATACACACACACACACACAGACCCACTGATACACACACTGATACACACACACACTGAGACACACACACACACACACACTGATACACACACACACTGATACACACACACACACAGACCCACTGATACACACACACACACTGATGCACACACACACACACACACACACACCCACTGATACACACACACCCACACACACTGATACACACACCCACTGATACTCACACACACCCACTGATACACACCCACACCCACTGATACACACCCACACCCACTGATACACACACACCCACACACACACTGATACACACACACCCACACTGATACACACACACACACACACACACCCCACTGATACACACGCTGATACACACACACAGATACACACCCACACACCCCCACACACACAAACACCCACTGATACACACACACACCCACACTGATACACACACCCACACTGATACACACACCCACTGATACACCCACCCACTGATACACACACAGATACACACACACCCACTGATACACACACACACACACACTGATACACACACACACACACACTCACAAACCACCCACTGATACACACCCACACACACCCACTGATACAAACACCCACACACCCACTGATACAAACACCCACACACACACTGATTCACACACCCACTGATACACACACACCCACTGATACACACACACACACACACACTGATACACACCCACTGATACACACACACACACCCATTTATACACACACCCATTGATACACCACACACCTACTGATACACACACACACCGATACACACACACACACACACACACACACACACACACACACACCCACTGATACACTGATACACACACCCACACACACACTGATACACACACACACTGACACACACACTGACACACACCCACCTACTGATACACACACACCCACTGATACACACACACACACACACCCACTGATACACACACACACACACACACACTGATACACACACACACACACACACTGATACACACACACCCACTGATACACCCACCCACTGATACACACCCACACACCCACTGATACACACCCCCACTGATATACACACACACCCACTGATACACACACACTGATACACACACACTGATACACCCCGCCTCCCCCTGCACCGCCCGCCAGCCCCTGCACCGCCCGTGACCACGCAGCAACCACTGCTCACCCCCGAGGCCATCTCCCACACCAAGGGGACGGGGGGAAGTGAGCGCCGGGGGGCAAAGCTGTGAGCGCCGGGGGGCAAAGCTGTTAGCGCCGGGGGGCAAAGGTGGGAGCGCCGGGGGGCAAAGGTGGGAGCGCCGGGGGGCAAAGGTACAAGGTGGTACAAAGGCAGGCGCACCTCTCCCGGCTGTGCCCCGGACCCGGGACAGAAGGGGGACACTTACCGCGCACAGAGGAGCCGGGAATGGGAAGACAGACACACTCACGTGTGCTCTGCACAAAGCAGAAGCCCCGCCCCCGGCTTCCTCTGACCTGCCTGTGACCAATCCCCTGCGGGCAGGCATTCTAAGTCCAGCCCACGGCATTCTCCTTCATTCAGTCCCCCCGGCAGCATTCACACACACACATAGAAAATACTTACTGGCCGCCGCATTCTCCTCACCGCCGCTGCCCCGCAATACCGGGACCAGGGACAAAAACCGGGACAAAAACTGGGACGGAGCTAAAAACGGGACAGTGCAGAAAAAAACGGGACTGTCCCGGCAAAAATGGGACGAATGGTCACCCTATATATATATATATATATATACACACACACACACACACACACACACACAAAATGAGTTCAAATTGAAGCTTAAAGCAGTTTTAGAAATCAATATATTGCTGTTTTTATGTATAATGATTAACTAAAATAGAGAAGCTGGTTAGCAAAGGGTTAAATTAAACCAAAAACCACATAAACCCAAAGAGAGTACCCTCCACACTACCCCTGAGGAAGCGGCGAAAGGGCGCTGCAAAACGCATAGCTGTGAGAAATAACAGAGGTGTACACGAAAACAGGAAGTGACGTAGTCATGCAGATCGGAAGTGGGGCTAAGAAGCAGGAAGTGGGTCGGCTTGGTTGTGAGGTCGCTTGGGCAGCTTTTGGAAATGCCTCTGTGAAAAGGAAAAAAATAAATGTGAGCAATTACAAATTGTAATTACAATCTTCTATCTATCTTTAATGTTATTAGACTATTGGGCTTTTTTATGTTATATCTGAGGTGGAGACAAAGACAAGGCGATATATCAATACTCAAAAGAAATATTCAATGTGAGTGCATAATGAGAAGCTTCCTATGAGCTGGATTTGTTTCCCTTTTGAGGCGATGAGAATATTTGATACAAATCTTCACTCCTGGGGATTGATTATGAGAAAATGACAGCGCTTTGAAATCAGTGATAAGAATTACACCAAACTTACTACACTATATTTTGCTTTTTGATTGTTCTTTTCCTGGTCTTCCTCTTTGATGCCGAGTCTGTGCTGGATTTCTGATTATTATAAGTGCTTCAAGTATTGAAACAATAAACCTTCTTTCCTTAAAATCCATCGTGCTGAGTGCTACTGATGGCAGATAGGTACAGAGCTCTATGTAATGTAATTACCCGCAGTAGAAGGTTGTTCTTAATTAGAATTTCCTCTGCTCGTCAATGTGGCAGGCTAAATCAGATTAAAAAAATTGCCTGATCTTATCAGTTTTTAAACCTGCATCACCTGAATCTTCTTAGCGGCTATTATTAGATCAATTAATAACAACAAATATCTTGTCCTGTCTTTTCAAATAAGGACCTATCTATAATTTCCATTACTTCGTTTCCCCCCAGGCTTTGGATTAAATATGACCTCAGAAGCAGGTAATTATATTTTCTGTGTTTTAAAAACTCAATTTTCCATACTATTAAGTGATCATTGCCTGCAATCTATAAATACAGAAGAAAGGTCAATGATGCAAAGTCTGACTTTAAAAAAGGGCATTAGAAAAGATAACGAAAACAAGGATTATTTTCATCATTTAAGCAAAGGGAGATGTGTGCTAGGGGTTACTAGAAATGGCGCATTTAATTATTCTCTTTGACACACATTTTTAGAAAATTACATCTCAGAAAATGGTATTTTACAGGTGATTTTTTGTACAGGAAATAAAGTTGCAATGTGACAGCACGGCATAGCACAGCAACACTCCCATGCGTTTCGTGGCGGTTTCTGCTTCATCAGGGATAGTGATGCTGTGCTTCTACCTACATTTTAGATATGGCCAGAACCTCCCACCATTGGCTAATTGTATATTCATTGCAATCTGTATAAAAACATTTGTATTCATATGTGCACACCATCGTTTTTATCTAGTGTAGCCAGGACTGGTTTCTGGCTACCAGTCTGCCCTCCCTGACAGCAAGTCCTGGTAAGAACAGGCTGCCAGGAGTTGTCATGGGTTTTCTCCACTCACAGTAGCTTCTTGATTGACAGGGGAGGCGGTGGCACTAGATCTGTGGTGTCCAAATCACTGGATTCAGACCAGGTAACTACTTACTTGAACTTAAGGAGCTGAACTGCTAAATTTAGTCAGTATATTAAGACAGTAAATCAATAAGGTAACTAGTAAGGTCACTACAGCTCGCGTCACGTCACAGTCCTTCTCCGGTGGCCGGATCAGTATAAATAACGGGCAGAGAGTAAAATAGCACACTTCCAACGCGTTTCAAAACCGTAAAGGTTTCTTCATCATCATTCCCTGATGAAGAAACCTTTACGGTTTCGAAATGCGTTGGAAGTGTGCTATTTGACTCTCTGCCCCGTTATTTATACTGATCCGGCCACCGGAGAAGGACTGTGACGTGACGCGAGCTGTAGTGACGTCACTACCCGGAAGTGCTGGAGCGGTGGACAGAAGGAGAGAAACCAGCCGTCGCGAAGATCCGCGGGACACGGCCGTTCCCCCGTGAGCCGCAAGTGGCTGGACACTGCTCACTTTTACCGGGGACAGTTAAAGGACTCCCTACTTACCCATTCGGAACCTGGGACTCACGTACCAGCTCCAGTCCCAGTAGATGACAACTGATCCGGTCCACAGTGTTGGTGCATGGTCCCTGCTGATGACATCTGATCCGGGTCACAGTGTTGGTGGATGGGTAACTTACCCCAAAATGCTTA
Organism: Ascaphus truei; assembly: GCF_040206685.1. Taxonomy (NCBI): domain Eukaryota; kingdom Metazoa; phylum Chordata; class Amphibia; order Anura; family Ascaphidae; genus Ascaphus; species Ascaphus truei. The sequence continues at coordinate 365,247,256 of NC_134485.1, forward strand.
TTTGAATTTTATTGATGTACGCACAATAATTACCTTATTGATTTACTGTCTTAATATACTTTTAATGCACTATGAGCGTTGTGCGCTGTGTTTTTTGTGTATTTGTCTGATGTTCTAGGGGGTGCTCTGAGCCATCCCCGGTACCACAGACGCTCCAATCTGATTAATAGGTCACGTATTACTGTATACCTTTATTATCACTGTATTATCACTTCACGTGTGTGATATTGTTTAATAGTTGCGCACTTCCTTTTCACCTTTGTTAAATTTAGTCAGTGCCTCTACCTCCGTGAGAGAGACTGTTCTACCCTAACAACTGTGCAGGGCTCTGCCAAGTTTGTACTCCCTCCCCTAGGAGAGTGGAGAGTGAGACTATACCCTTTACTCCACCAGGGAGTAAGGGAAGAGCATGGACTGCTTTGGGTGCCCTTGGCCTGGAGTGGAGGTCCAGGGTACATCCTGAGGGTGAAACCCTAAGAAGTGAAGTATGTTGTGTATGCTGATCCATCTGCCAGTGCACTAAATAAAGTGATCCCGTTCAAAGATATCTTCCTGACTGAGACTACAATCTATCAGGGGGAGTGGAAGTAAGTTCTCCTGCAGGGATTGTCCCCACATCCCTTGGGCCTGCAAGAGATGGAGGCGCTGACATTGTGAGAAAGAATCAGTTACTACCCCAGAAACCTGTCCTGTTCTCCTCCACAACACAGCAGGAGACTCAGATCTACTGTAAGCCAGCAGGTATGCGCCACACCATGTAGTACTGTAGTGAAATCTCCCAGAGGGTGGGAGAAACACCACTACATTATTATGCAATGTGTGTGTGTAGCTTGAAACCAATCAATTTAATAAAAATAAGTCAATACAAATAAAACCCACTGATGTTCTTAATATTGAGTGTATGGAGAACTAAACATCCATTTTATTATAATTAGTAAGAGTTCTTGTACTTTGATATCCACACAAATGAATAAATCCTCTTAAAGTGATCATACTGATCTACACAAAATAGGGGAAGGGTTCTAAAGGAACATAAAAACATATATAGGTATGTATAAATTAAATAAGGAAAGGGAAAAGAAAAAAATAATATTGTCTACAGGCATTAAATACCAATTATTGAAGGCAGAACAATTGGGACCAAAATTGAAGATATTATTCACAAGTAGTTCTGCCATCTATCATGTTTACAAACTCTATATGTCTAAACACAATATACAGTATATGAAAAATATAAAAACATTTATATATGAAAAGGAGACAGTAAAGAATACAAATATATGGTACAGTATCACTGTCGTCAAATATGGATATATAAATATATATATAAAAACAAGATACAAACAGCTGTTTGACGAAGCCCCTGACTAAGCCCCTGACTAAGCCGAACTGGAGAAACGCGTAGGGCAGGCGGTTTAGGAGCAGTGAGAGACACGCCGAGAGATTGATTCCCCACCACGGAGCCAAAGCAGTGTATCTTTAACAACAGAGACAAAATCTCGCGAGAGCCGGGCCACGTGATGCGGAAGTAACCACCCGAGTGAACTGTGCTGGTAACCGGCGTTCTCCGATCACCGAGTGTGAGAGACTCGCTACTACTCAACTGTTTATATTTAACTCACGGAATATCTGTCAGGTACAATCTGTAATACAGATACACCGCGATTGCTGTTGGGACACCGTGTAATCAACGATCCTGAAGAAATAAAAACCACAGACAGAAACATACAAGTTTTGAAAGAAGAGTTCCTGAATCCCTGAGTGGATTAAAGGCTGGTACTTGCTATATTAAGTGTAAGTGCATATCTTACCAATTATTCATCTGAATTGCATAGATATACTGCCCTATGATGTTCCTTTTTTTCCTCTTTCCCTGTTTATTTGCGCCTAGGTCATTCTTTTATATATATATATATATATATAACAAAAACAATTAAATAGTGCTATAGGGTGTACCAGTGAACTAAATAATAAAGTGAACCGTTGTATATAGGGCAAATGAAGCCACTAAATGTGTGATGTTGGTGTGATTAAATAAAATCAATTAAGGGTAACTATACACATGAAATAATGGAGTACTGTACAAAAAGTGAATGAGTATTTCAAACCATTTCCAGTGTAGAAAAGTCAACTGAAAGTCCAATATCCAGTAGAAGATCTTGATGGAGCAAACTGCAGCTTCAAAAATGATGCTGCCAAATCGTGAAGATACCTAAAAGAAAAAAAGAAGCGCAAGCTCCATAACGTAACTCTGTGACACAAATTTAATAAGGTTAAGACAGTCGCTAGGACCTGCACTCACAAGAGGACAGTAAAATATCGAATCTCAGAGCTGCATCTCTATAGAGGTGACGTCACCGATTCGGAGGGTGGTGTCGGTCCAGTATCGGTGAACGAGAGGTATGCAATGATTTGTATGCACTCGTACACCGATACTGCACCAACACCACACTCCGAATCGGTGACATCACCTCTAGAGAGATACAGCTCTGAAATGCGATATTTTACTGCCCTAGTGAGTGCAGGTCCTAGCGACTGTCTCTTTTTAACCTTATTCAATTTTATGTCACAGTTACGCTATGGAGGTTGTGCTTTTTCTTTTATATATACGCAAATATATTATGTGTTATATATTCACATATCTCTATGTTTTACTGCAATGGATTTTTTTGCATACTTTATCTTTAATTTTTTAGATATAACTTTTATCCACTAGAGAATGTCTACATTAGGATTGCATATTGTGTTGGTATTTGTAAGAGACGTGTTCAGAGATACGCAATAGAGACCGTTTAAAGTTAAACTAAAATTAGACTTTATTGCGCCTGTCCCTTTAACACAGCAAAATATTTAAATGAAGCAAAAGAAAACCTACTCCACTTTGGAGAATATCTACACGTAGTCCAGCCCTCTCTAACTGGGTGGTTAGCTAAGCCAATATATATTTAAATTTATACAGATAGATAAGACTCTTTTGGGACGGTTATCTGCCTCTTGTAGCTGTCGGGAAGCCTCTCTGATCTCCTGGGTCAGCACCTTTGTGTGCCAAGGCAATGTCTGTCCAGGTATAGAAATCTTGTCCCCTTTGTCTTGCTGTCAGCCTGCAGTCTCTTTGCAGCTCAAGACATCTGTCCTTCCTTGGTTCGGCCCCCAATTGTGAGACTCAGGAATTCTCCTTCCTGTCTCAGAACAGGCTATTTCTGAGAGAGCTCTAATTAGCCAGGTGGAGTTGGTTAATTGCTGGTATGCAATTAACCAGCCCACTGCTGTTACAGTATTCTATTAAGAAATGTAAAAAACATTTATCACGTTTTTAATATAGGTGACCCGCACTCAAACAAGAAAACTATGACAAATTGTTATCTTCAATCAATATATTTTACATCAGTAGAAAAATGCATACGAGGTAAAAAAAACTACTACAAAACAATCAAAAAGTGACAAGAATAAACATACACTTGTTTCCAGCACTTCGATTATTTTAGCAGCTAAAAAGCACTATAATTTATGGAGAGGAGAGAAGCAACAACTAATCTCTGCATATCAGGGTAGATGGTGAATTTGTGCCAGCTTGTGTAAAGGATTTGGTTAACAGAAGAGGGCTCCAGGAACTTTTAACTTGTGTTTATTGTATCAGCAGCTTAGTTGTTACTAACAGGACAGGTTTTCAGTATTCAAATACAGCACCCGTCAGTATTTCCCATTGCGAGTTAGTCCGTCCCAGATCCTACGTACTTAAAAAGAAATTAACACAGCGCACGACTCATAGGGTTAATAAGTAATTATATTGAATTAATAATAAGTGATAATATTGCACGTATAAAATAATCAGTTATTCAAGCAGGGCATGTTTAGGGTACAGGTTACCACAACTGGACACAGATGACTTCCCTGCCTTATTGATCGGTCGGCGCTGAGGAGCAGCGAACTGCAGTGACATCATCTGTCCCGTTGTGTGGTGCTGAGGACTTGTAACATATTTATCTCTGGCAATTATCCAGAGAAGTAACAGTTTGAGACGTTAGCTTGTTCCTTTTTTGTTACCACTTGGACTGTGATTGCTGATGTCTGCTGTGGGGGAAAAAAAAACCTACCTGATAAACTGCTGCGGCAAAACGCTTCTATCTGGTGAAGCAAGGGTCCCTCCGGTCCCCCGGTTCCTTTCCCCCTTATGTGTGTGTGCTGCTGCGGGGGCGAGCGCATCGCCGGGGGTTCCCGGTGGCAGCTGCGGCGGGACGCTGCCATGTTTAATGTGTTCGCGCATGCGCAGCAGCGATGCGGTGGCCATTACAGTGTTTGGGAAATAGCAACAGAGGCTTTCCGTAGTGCAGGGGATTTCCAAGGTTGCGCCTGCGCAGTTAAGGCTAGCGGTGGCCATTATAGGGTTGCACAAGAGCAGTACACATAGCGCACGCGGCCACAATGCTAAAGAGGTCCTGAGTGGACTACAATTCCCAGCAGCCTCTGGGGACTGCCCTATGATCCCTGTCACATGCAGCCAGACAGCCAATAAGGCTGACAGATTCTCATGCTGCATTTGGATACATTGTTGTGTGCCGAGTCAGGAAGTGGAGCACATGAGTAAGTTGGTGCTGGGATAAGGTAGGGGGAGTTAGTGTGTAGGGAGCAGTGCTCCTACACTAAGCCAGGTTACCCCCAGGCCCCAGCTAGGCCCAACTCACCTCCAGTTTGTGGTAACTGTAGGGACGCCCCTGCAGTTAGGGACTTGCCCTTGTAGCAGTTAGCTTAGTTAGTCAGGGACACAGCTGCAGTGCTGCGTGGCCTGGCAAGAGTGATCAGTGAGACCAGACCTATCTCACTACAGATAAGGGACTATCTGTGTGGTGGGATCATCCTGTTTGACAGAGGACTCCAGCTGTGGAGACTTCAGCGCTGGACACAGCCGGGTCCTCTTCGGTTGTTTTGCTGTACCCGGGTGCAGGAGCCCCGGGCAGGTACAGTCAAGTCATCAAGTGCACCAACTTTACCAACAGTCACTCATTTGGGGTATTGTGGGACATTTGGGGCTTTTGATATAACGTGTGGGATAAAGGCCCTGCGAGATAATAGGTAGTTGTGCCCATTAGTGTTAAAGGGGTGACACGGCTGTGTTGCTGTTGATGTGATGTTATTGTTCTGCATATAGTAAACTGTTTATATATATATATATATATATATATATATATATATATATATATATATATATATATATATATATATATATATATATACACACTTCAGTGTATGTATTTACTACTTGTGGGTCCTGTGTCAGGGGTCATTCTATATGCCTAGAATCCCTGCACAGGTGGAGGCGCTGTAAGCATATGTTCCAGGATACACCCCAGGCTCCCAGTGGCAGAGGTTCAGGCCTCCTGTGAGCCTATCAGGTATTGCACCACACTGGTAACATATCTGGATTTCCCCACATGGTCCCTATCTGCAATTGGGGGTGTGGGGGGGGGGGGGGGGTGTGTGATATATGCATTACTCTGGATTGGAGGCAGCTGCTTTCAAGGAGTTCCCAAGAAGCAAGTCATCCGTGTCCAGTTGTGGTAACATGTACCCTGAACATGTCCTGCTTGAATAACTGATTATTTTGTACGTGCAATATTATCACATATTATTAATTCAATATAATTACTTATTAGCCCTATGAGTCATGCACTGTCTTTCTTTTTCATGTCCATCCGTGTGATGTTGAGCCATCCACAGTGACCAGCAGCAGACTCTATATTTGTGATCGAAAGTTGTAATTTTTTATATAATTATATTGTCATTATTCACAGTGTTATTACTTTAATAGTATTATTATTGTTCTTCAATCACTAAGTGCACTTTACAATTTTCTTACAACAGTTTAATTATTTTAATCACTCACAGAGTTAGTGCACAGTTTAGTTTTGTTATTTGTTGCCTATGTACTTAACCCAGAGAATGGAAAAAGATCAATCCAACCCAGGTCCCTACTTAACCCTGAGAATGAACTGCTCCCTACAACAATGTAGATTCTTATCTACACCTCTCTACAGGGCCCTTAACTTGGTATACTGTCCCTACTGTATATTGAAACAAATAAGATGTTGCGTGCTGCTTTCCTGCTTTACAGGCTAGGAGAGTCTGGAATCCTCCCTGGTGTTATTTGGGGTCTGGGGTCTTCCCTGGGTTTTATGGGGATCCTCCCTGAGGTCAGATCTTTCCTGGGGGTCTGAATATAAAATGATGGATCCCCACCTTTTATACCCAGGGCGTGGCCAACGCTGTGCCCCAGTATCTGGGCGGATTCATTGTCACAACAGGATCACCTTTTTCAGGTGACCCTTCCAGCAACTTCTAGAACAAGCACAAAGCCCAGCATGTGCCTAGGAAGTGCAACATACATAATTGTGGCTAACTCAGGTGTCAGAGCCTGGTGAGGACTTAACCCCGGCACTGCCTGCAGCTACCAGGGTAAAGGGAAATTCCTAGCAGGGTGCCACATATGCAATGATGGAGTCTTCTTTGAATCTCTTATTACAGGAGCAAAGCAAACAGAAAGGAAGGGAAAACGTTCCAAAAGGCACACAAATAAGTGTGGTAAAAAACAAATATAAATAATAATATGCTATCCCTAGGAGAGTAGGGGTGAGACAAAGCCACAAAGTACAATAGTTGACAGTACAAACTGCAGCACTAACAAAGAGGGATAAAAGCAGAAGACCCTCCTTAGGCTGAGATTATAGTATGCGTGATGGCGCTCGCGCGTGACGTGAGCAACAGTCCGATTCCCTACGAAGCCACCCATAGAGCGCGCGAGCACACTAGCGATTCAGAGTGACCGCGCTAGCGATGTAGAGGGATTGCGCGGCAGTTTTTTTAAAAGACAAACTATTTTGTCTTTTTGTGCAGCGACCCCCTCACGTGAGCGGTTCAGCCAATGAGGTCGAACCAGCCTGGTGACGCGTCCGCCACGCCACCCCAAACGCCGGAAGTTGAGTCCACCCATCACTCGGGTGAGAGGCACGTGCGACGCCATGCACTCACGCACGCCCCCTCTATAATCTCAGCCTAAGGCCTCGGCCATGGTTACTCCTGGCGTGCGGAGGTGCGCTGAGGCTGAGGGAAAGCGGGTGCTTTCCCTGGCCTTAGACAGCGCGCCGTCCGGGGGCGTGTCAGTGACGTCACGGAGCTGGTTCGCCCTCATTGGGCGAACCACTCACGTGACCGGCCCTGCGCTCCGGCAAGCGCGAAGATTTAAAATTTCCCAAGACCTACGCTTCCGCGTGCTTGCGGCAGCGTAGGTGAGCCCCTACTAAAGCCGCTCTCATTGCGGCTGTAGGGGCTCAGTGCCGAGCAGAAGCGTGCCTCCGCCCGCAGCCTTAGAAGCAGTAAGAAGCAGGCCTGTTTTCAGGCATAGGCCTACTAAGCCAGGGACTAAGGCGGCAAATTTCAGGGGGGTCTCTTCCCTCATCCTGCAGCGTCGCCCTCATGCAGTGTCACGGCTTCAGGTCATGTGGCGACGCTTTGCCATGACAAGGTGATGTCCCACGGCGTCCCCTTATCGTGGAAATTCAGCACCACGTGACACTGCAAGAGGTGGAGGTCAGGGCAGCAAAAAAGTAAGTGCCTATTGGCACTTAAATTTGAAAAATGGTCCTGGGACGAGGTTGTGACAAAACAAGAACCCGGGGGAGGGGTTGATTAGTTGCTAATGGCAACAGGCTGAATTACAGTTTCTTGTAGAAAGATGCATAGTAACAGAGGGGAGGAACTGGAGCAAAGGTTCTAAGCAATATCAACATGAGCAGAAAAACACTGGCTGGAGACAGAACCAGTAGCGCAACCAGGGAGGGGGCATTTTCACCCCCCAAGAATTGCTATCACACTTGGAGGCCCCGCACTCCTCCCCACAGCAATGAAACTGGTTGCTGTGGGAGAGAGTGGGGTGTCTGTAAGACAGCAGCCCTGCTCCATCTGCATTGCTGTGTCAGGTGACGGTCGTCATGACGTAGTGATGTAATGTGGTGACACGTTGCCATGACAACATGCAGTCACGTGATGCAGCGATGGCACATGACAACGCATTACCACGTGATGTTACTGCATTATGATGCCACGACTGCACCCCTCAATCAGATTTTCTGATTGCGCCCCTGGACAAAACAATAAAAGCGCACAGTATTTCCCTATTTGCTACAAAACATGCCTCAGCATGTGCAGGAGGTGCTAATTCTAAACACCCTCTAAGATCGGTAAAGAGAAACAGTTGCCAATGTATAGAATCCATGGCACAGAGCATGGATCATATTGAATCATACAGGTTGTTCATCTCAATGTAAAAAAGTAATTAGACCTTTAATAGTAAATAATAATAATAATTTAAAAAAAAATAACGCCTGCAAACAGCTGGGAGAACAACGTGACGTTAGACCAGGGGTGCTAAAACTTTTTGAAGTGAAACTTCTTTGATGGCGCCTACTAAATTCTCATAGGACAAACTCCTTCATGGAGACGAAAATGCGTAACGGAAGGCGCGTGCACGAGCTAGCTAATCTCACTGTACTAAAATCCTTGCTGGAGACGAAAAGGTGATCAGCCACGGCCAGCGTCACCCGCGCATGCACAGAAGCGGCTAGCACCACCCGCGCAAGCGCTGAAGCGGTCAGTGCCGCCCACGCATGCGCAGCAGCAGTCAGTGCAGCCCGCGCATGCGGAGTACAGGAGATCTAGAGAGTATAATGATGCTATCCACCTTAAAAAGAAAGGTTATTGTAATACATTGCATTATGCATATATTTTCATGCATCTATTGGTATTTTCTTACCTAGTCTATACACAGTACATATCCATTAGAGAATCCCCCCTCAGCTATCACACATATACACTACCCCCTACCTACCTACAGACCTTATGCCCACAGAGACTCTTTCCTTTATTTATTACTCATGATAATGGTTTTCTAGTCTGCCGCTTAAAATTGTATGATGTGATTTTTCTGTGGCCAGGTCTCCTTCTGGGCTTCCCCTCTGCCCCTAGGTTTCCCGCTTACTTCCGTTAGAGCGGGGGAACCGTTGGAGCGAGCAGAGAGATGTCAGGATGGCGAGCAGAACGCCTGAGGTCCGCGGCACACCCGACAGCGGGGGCCATGTTGGATTGCGCGCACAGATGACATGTTGCGCATGCATGAGGTTGCGGCAGCCATTATGGAGCTCACAAGTGCGCAGTACCCTCCAGGAGTGACAGAAAAGAAAGTCTGCACGCAGTAGGAAGCTGCAGAATTAACTCTGCTCAAGCAAAGGAGGGACTTGATCCAAACAATTGCTGAAAGGGTGGTGCTCACGGGGAATAGAGGTACAATGAGTAGGAGGAAAGAAAGAATCCCTTTAGTGTGGCACTAGTAGAAATACACCCTAATTAAAACTTAACTTTATTATAATTGATTAAAATAAATTGTTTGGAGAAACCACATACATAAACAAACAAACAAATAGTAATTAAAAGACGGAGAGGTGTGGTAGGGTGTTTATTGGAGGTGTAATTATATATAAATACCTCTCTAATATTACTTAATAAACCCTAAAATGTGGGTGATCTCTATATCAAGATAGGTATAGGTATATATATCTGGACCCCTATAACCAAAGCAATGGAAAGAGGTAATGCAGGTGAATGTGCTTATCTGTTAGATAGGAGAGTGAGGCTGTATATACTGGTGACCCCGATGAAGCCAGTTACGGTGAAACGTACGTAGGGTACGTCTGACGTCACTGTCAAGTGACGTCGGCTCATCTGTGAGGTGTGGGCTATACACTGTCTGAGTGCTTCGTATACTGCGTCCGTGGGCAGCAAGATCACTCAGACTCCAGGTTAGATCTATTATATACAGGCAGTGAGTGTGGCTGGCCTTTCAATAGGCTGGTCGTAATAGAGCTTATAATAGTGTATATTGATATACTTAGTAAGGTGTGTAGTGGCTGCTTCAACTCAGTCACCAGTATATACAGTATATACAGCCTGTGAGCCGCAGGTAAAGCACCACATACACTCAGTGGCCGCCACATCTCCCATAGGGTGGGGGAACAGCTCTACATTTCTAATAGAACAAAATAAAATACTATGCATTTATAATACTTCTTTTGAAGTGAAACTTATTTTCTGGCACCTACCTAAATCTCATAGGACTAAAGCTCCTTCATGAAGATGAAAATGCGTAACGGAAGTATGGTGCATGCAAGCACGCCCCCGCTGGCTAATCTCACAGCACTAAAAGTTCTTGCTGGATATAACCAAACCTGCCACAGTACCAGTAATTTTATACTCTCAAAAGTTTTTCATTTTATCAAAAACATCAAAATCAAACCACAATTTCAGTGACAAAACACAAAGAGTTTCAGTTAGAGCGCGCATGCTCGGCACACACCCAGTCTTTTTTTTGTCTGCTCCCCACCCGCCACCTCTTCCCCCCTCCCCTTTACCTTTTCTCCGGTGTTTTGACGCCGTGTTGCCATGGCGATGCATCGCCAGAAGCCGCCGGAGAATGGGTAAGGGATTTACAGAGGCCTCGCATGCTCCCCAGGCATTTAATTTATATGATGCAGGGAAGAGCGCTGGGCCTCTGTAAGCGCAGTTTTCATGTCACAAAATGTTTAATTACTTTTTGTACATGTATGCTAGTTCCCTATATATGATCATACAGATCATCATCGTTTTTGTATGTAACGGGTATATCCCCCACCCCCAATCACAGATAGAGTGCATGTGAGGGAGAACCTATATGTTACCAGGTGTGGTGCAATGTACCTGTTAGGCTCACAGGAGCCTCCGCTAGTGAGAGCCTGGGGTGAATCCTCTGGAACTATCTTACTTACAGCGCCTCCACCTATGTAGGATTCTAGGTGTAGACTGTATCCCACACATGACCCACATATACTTATACTCCTGTGTATGTGGTTACTATAACAGTCTACTATATGCAGAATCAAACATAACACATTACACATACACAACAATATATATACGCCACCTTCTGCCTTTAGCTGGTGGCTATACCTTGCCCCTAACTGGGCTATACCCTTATACCCCCTTCCCCCCCCCCGTGTCCAGAGAGTCCAAGACCACCCAAGTGTGTGAACAGGCCTGTCACATGTGAGGAGCAAGGTAAAGTTGGTGCACATGTGGAAGGGTGTAAATACCTGCCCAAGTGCCTCTGCACCTGGGTGTCTTCGCAAAGGGTCTACCGGATCTGCTTGTCCAGTGCTGATCTATACCTCCGCGCGGGATGGGGTCCAGACGGACGTCCCACCGTAAGGACAGTCTCTGGATCAGCAACACAGCATACAGGAACATGCAGCAAACACTATCACTGGGTCCCTGTACTAAGGAACGGCAGCAGGGCACTATCACTAGGTCCCTACCTAGCACACAGCTGAAGGGGCACAGTGTCCTTACCTAAGGGCCTGTCCCTATGAACACCCACCCTCACTAGAGGAGAGTCAGGACCTCAACTCTAGCCCGGGGTACTTCTGGCCTAGGGCAGAAGCTCGCGGCTCTCTGCCCCCCCCCCCTTTCCTTCCCCCACTGTCTCCTCAGTCTGACTGACTCCCAGCACATTGCCCATACAATGTATCTACTCTCTGCAGGGGAAGCTGCAAACACTATTGGCTGCCTGCAATCATCTAACTCATCTGCCTCTAAGCCTGCTGGGAGTTGTAGTGCCCTGTGAGGCTTTTCCCTATGAGGACCACGTGGGCTGCTAGCTAATGGCTGCCTATGCCTCTCTTTCTGCGCCTGCGCTACCTGTAATGGCCGCCACAATGCCTCTCTGCGCCTGTGCGAGCTATTGGGGCCCGCTGCGCCGCATGCGCTCCTACTTGTGCTAAGATGGCCGTCGCGGCTATCTGCGCATTAGCGACCCTCCGTGCATGCGCGAGCATCCCCAACGTGGCGGCGCCAACCAACATGGCGGCGTCCGCCAGTGGAGATGCTCCGAAGCCTCCTGTCACCTCCAAGATGGCAAAGAAAAAACCGTGTCAAAGCTCCAGGAGGTTGGAAATAAAGCCTTTAGGCAGTAGTAAAGTAATAATAGGAGTTGACACCGGAAAATAAAGGATTAAGGGGCTGCAGTTTTCTGTTCAGATAGATAATTGTGACAAGGGGGGGACAACCAATTGTGAGGTGCAGTCACTATCGTCCCCCTTACCCTGGCTATGCCCGGCGTGGAGTACCCTTTACTCACGATGATACGCCGCCTTGGTCATCCTTTCTTGCTGCAGCTGCCCTGACGCTGCCAAAAGCGTCTCCTGCAGGCATCCGGTGGTGAAGCAGATTCTCATACACAGCAATAGAACAAGGTAAGAATCAAAAATCCAGCCGCTCCATAATACAAAAAATAGGCACTCACCAGCAAAAAGGGGTTTAAAAAGGTATACTTTAATGAACTACATAAAAAACAAAAAAACAGACAGTACTAACTACTCTCCTAGATGGCGGCCGATGTCGCCAGCGCATGCGTGAGCACCAGGCCCCCGACAGCGCCAGCTTCGGACAAGATGGCGGCGCCAACTGGGAAAAGTCGCCGTTCCCTTCCCCCACTGCCCCAGGAGGTAAGGCAGGGGGCAAGGGAAGATCAGGGGAACCGGGGGTGACCCCCTTACATGTATATATCAATATGCCACAAGAGAAAGGCATCTCTGGCAAGTACTGCATGTAGAAAGAAGGGATTAGTGGGACTGCAACCCCGCAAAAACATGGAACTCACCAGATTCAAAAAATTAAAAACTGTTCATTAATTACATAATTCAAAACACAAACCCAAAACTACACAAAAAGACAAAAAAAAAAATCTCTCCTCCCATGCGTTTGGCACCAGATAGGCGCTTTCTAAAGGAGTACAAAGAATGGGAGAGAAGGGTCTTATTAAAACCTCTCCCACGTCAGACACATCTGAGTGTAATCAAATAAATGAGAAACAATACTGACAGGTGTAACATTGGCTCATCAATGTTGATAAATCCTATACAAAAGGACTATTAAAGTCCTAAAACAATGAAAATTAGAGCAAAGAAAATTAACTCTAAAAATGATCATGTTAATTAAAAAAACTGTTCTAAATGGCCAAAACAAAGTGTATAAATAAATTATATATATATATATATATATATATATATATATATATATATATATATATATATATATATATATATAATTTATTTATACACTTTGTTTTGGCCATTTAGAACAGTTTTTTTAATTAACATGATCATTTTTAGAGTTAATTTTCTTTAATATATATATAATATATATAATATTTTTAGGCAAAATGCAACCGTTGGCACTCCTGTAATATCCAGTAAGACCTGGTGCTTGTTCCATATGAAATGGATAGGTATATTTACTGAATGCAGGTCCAGCAATAAGGAGACGGCACACAGATGTAAGTGTTCAATATACTGTATTGAGCATACAGGGCACAGCTGGTTTCTGTGCCCTGTATGCTCAATACACTTTATTGAACACTTATATCTGTGTGCCGTCTCCTTATTGCCGGACCTGCATTCGGTAAATATATATTATATAATCCAAATAAATATTAGCATATGTAACCCTGCTTCCCCCCGACTCTACGGTGGTGTCTAGGGTGAATGAGGGCAGATTACATGCGGTGTGGTGCATACCTGTGAGGAACCGGAAGGCCTGAGCTTCCCGCGATGTTATGAGGGAGCCAGGACCGGGCTTCTGGGGTGGTAGCCTCCATGATCTCTTAGTGGTGCAGCGCCTCCATCTTCTATACTCCCAGGAATATGGGACAGGACCTGTATAGAAGAACCCCTTCGGTCCCAGGGTAACAGCCTCCAACTCGCACAGTCTTTTGTACAAAGGATAGTCTCTTTATTGGCAGCTCAGCAACTCCCAAAAGGTAGGGACGTCCAGCAGCAGCAACAACAGTAAAACCTTGCAAGTTACTCCGCTCTCCGCCCACACAGATATCTCCTCCTCTCCTTCCCTCCAAGTCTCTCCTCCGACAGGATGGTCTGGGCTAGGGTTTCAATACCCCGCGGCCCACCCCGAGGTTATCCTCGCGGTGGGGCTTGGATTCTCCCCATCACCCCAGGCAGAGGGGTGAGGGGCATTGGTCCACCAGGTCTATAACGCTATCAGCTCTACAAAAGGGGCTGAGTCTCTCCGCTCCTCTCTCTGCTCCTGCACGGCTACGCAGGTGAGACCTCGGTCTCCTCCAACTCCTTGGACCGATCCGCAGGACTCTCTACTCAGACATGTCCCACTGCAGACTCTCGGCATACTACTCCCAACAGAACAGAACAGCCTCTACTCACAGGAGTTGGCTGCTAAATATAGAGCTAGCCCCTCCTCTCGTGATGTCAGCAGGACCTCCCCTCTTGCTCACGCCTGCAGCAGAGTCCAGGCCTGCATCTACCACTCAGGGCAGGGCAATGAAGGGGGAAAACCCATGATTACTGGTGCCTGATCTTAACAGCACTTACCACAGTAGAAGGGAGATCGGTATAGCCTGTGCTGTTTACAGGGGGCTACACATATATAGAAATAAATGGAAAAAATAAAATGATAATACAGACAGTATTCATGTCCCAGAATGTTTTAATTACTTTTTGTACATATTTGCCAGTTCCATATGTATGATCTTACAGATAATGATCGTTTTTTTATGTAGCCCTTGTACAGCGTGCTGCTGTCACCTGTATGGCTAACAGGAGGCCTGAACCTCCGCCACTGGGAGCCTGGGATATATTTATACACGGTGCAGCGCCTCCACCGATGAGGGATCCCAGTGTGGTGGGAGTGCTCCCTCACCAGAACCAACATACACACTTGGATAAGAACAGTATTTACTAAGCATAGAAATATAACTCCTTCACATGTCTCATTGCATCCCCCTTTGTCCTTCCAGTATCAATGTGCCTGGGCACTTAACCCCTGAGTGTTCACCAGAAATAGTGTGAGTGTAAGGGATAGCGCTTCCCAGTGTTGGGGCCCAGTGGTGCACTTATAATACATTCCTGGTCATAGTCCAGACCAGGATAACCAATGGAGAAATCCTCAAATCAACCGCATGCTCCGCGCTTCTATCTGTTGCTATCCTCCCTCTTGGATCCTCAGGCGGATGCCTCTGGAGAGGCCTCCCGACTGGAGTGTACCCGTATAGTCTGTCTCTGAACAGCCTCCTTTGCACAGGCTGTACTTCCTTCAGGCAATGTACTGCAGCATGTCTCATGCTATTACTATAGTGGCAAGGGTTCCTAACATAGGGCCTTTCCCTACAGCATACACATACAGTACTTCTACTGTGACTCAGGGGACTAACTGGGCACTTGGGGATAACCTTTGGCCTAGTCCCTGGAGCACAGCTCCGTAGACACTACTTGCACCTTCAGGGTCCAGGTCTTGACTCTCCGTTTCCTGTCCCAGCATGCAGAACTCTTTCCTCCCTTCAGGAGCAATCCAGCCATCCCATTGGTTATCTTGCATTACCTGGCAGCTTCTCCCTAAGCAGCATTGGAGTTGTAGTCTCTCTTCTGCTTAATTAACATTGGGGCCGCGTGCGCATAGGACACTGCGCATGCGAGACTCTAATGGCCGCCGCGGGGGTGCCCTGCGCATGCGCAACCAGTAAGGCCCCTGTCTACCTATCCGCCGCTTCTGCGCATGCGCAAATTTTCACGTATGCTCACACACACAATATGGCGGCGCCCTGCGGAGGGAGCCGCCGGCAAACCCGTCGCCCTGCCTGCAACATCCCCACATAAGGGTAAGGGAGGAAGGGGGAAACGGGAGAGCGGTGGGACCTGGCTACATGTATATCAGTATGCCACAGGAAAAAAGCATCTCTGGCAAGTATATCATATAGAGCAGGGGGGCGCAAACTTTTTTCCCTGCGCCCCCCTGCCGGCTGTCCCCTCATTCCCGCGCCCCCCCCAACCCCAACTTACCCGCGCTCCGGCGTAATGACGTCACGTTGCCATAGCAACGTGACGTCACATGACCTCTCAGCGTCATTTTGACGCCGCAGCGTCATTTTGACGCCGCGTTGCCATGGCGACGCAGGGAGGAAGCCGCCGAAGCCACGGTAAGTAAGGTTTACAGAGGCCCTGCAGCTCCCCCGGCACTTAATTTAAGTGCCTTCGGGAAGCGCGCGGGGCCTCTGTAAACCCCGCGCCCCCCGTCGGTAGTGTCGCGCCCCCCTAGGGGTCGCACCCCAGTTTGCGCACCGCTGATATAGAGAACCAAACAATATGACTGCAAAGTCCGCACTGAATACAGTAACTGATTTTTTTGATTGGCTTTAAAAAAAAAAAAAAAAAAAAAAAATACATTTATAAATGTGTGTAATCCACCCCAGGAAGAGAGTAAGCAATACTGGGTAACAGTGTTTTCCCCACCCCATGGGAGATTCTACCATTACTGGTCGTGTGGTGCATGATACCTGCTGGTAACAGGAGGGCCGAGTCGTCCGCCGGTGGTAATGGGGACACAGGACTAGGCTTCTGGGGTCCATACCCCAGATATCTCTTTATCAGTGCAGCACCTCCATCTGCTGTAGGCTCCAGGAACTGAAGGTGATCTCCCACAGTATAACTTATTACCTCTCCCCCCAGTAAGATCACGCACCAAGCAGGAGGTACAGTACATGCAAACAGGAACGGATTTATTACTCTTCTGTACAGTTACAGGAACAAGGCAGGTTCCGCCCGATGCAGTACTCAGCTATTCACTGGATGATGGTCCCTGGACCGTCACTACAGGCCAAGGGCACCCACAGCTGTCCTAGCTCTTCCCCACCTCCCTAGCAGAGGCAGAGGTATGGTCCACACTTACTCTCCCAAGGAGGGAAGAGGATTGGAGAAGGCCCAATCTCAGCCTTTCCACTGTGCGACCTGCCTTCCTCAGTGGTGAATGACACACTACAGAATTTGGGGCGGTACTGCCCTTAAGTACAGCCAGGAGGAGGGCACCATGTCTGGCTCATGATTGGTCATGCCCAGGCCTGATGTCCCCGCCACCCGCTGTCACTCAAGTGCAGCTCCTCGGAGGGGGGAAAACCCATATCAACTACTGGCAACCTGATTGTACCAGGGTTTACTGCCAGCCCAAGGGCAGAATAGAAGCCATCAGGTGACCTGGCTACAGCTAAGTGAAATGTAGACATGGTGAGCTTATTGGTGTTGGCTCTTTTAGTGACCTTTTACTTAGGAATGGTATCAATTTGTGTAAGGGAGTTCAGATCCAATTGGGCTAGACTTCTGTCCAGCACAGAGAAGGTGGCTTCAAAGATATTAAATAGGGGCCCTAGTCCACAATCCAAAGGGAGGTAGACGCATAGGAGACAAGCTCCTATTTAATGCACCAGCATAAACCTTTACTCTAAATACTTATGGAAACAGCGAGTTATTTATATTTTACCTGGCCATAAAAAACGTTAACAATTTATCCTTCAGGAAAATAGAATTAGGTATAAAACCAATAAAGATAAAGCAATACACTTTGCACAGAGTCAATGCCCGCACAGGCAACAGGTTCATTTATATTTGAAGGTGTGAAGACTTGGTAAAGATGGGCATTACATTAACCCTTCCACTGTCAGAGGCCCCCCTGGTAGTGAAAAATTGTTTAAACAAGGAAATAATGCAGAATGAAAAAGTCACTGATTATCAGATTTCAATGCATCCACATAATAGTGACAAATAATCAATGTATCATACACACTGGAGCAGCTGCGGCAACTGCATTGTCTGAGGGTTTTGAGTATGCAAATCAACTACACAAAATTGTTTGTAATAATAATTTTCTAAATAAATGTGGCAATAACACCTTACAATGTTGCAAGAATTTACAATTATTGAGGTAAAAGGTAGGATCTCTCTGATTTTTGGCAGCTGTTATTTTCAAATGACTATTAATTAAAATAAACAAAGCATATTCTGTATCTAGATTGATTAAGGAAGATAAGTGTAACGATGCTCGTCTCAAGCAGGAAACGGACCCACAGGGCTGAGATAGGAATATGAAAGAACTGACCAGAACCGAGGGACAGAGTCCTGATAGAGGTGTGAGTTGTAAGCCAAAGGTCAGGGCTGGCAGAAGAGTTGCGTAATCTGTGAGAATGCAGAAGTCGAGGCAGGTGGAAGAGAGGGGTGGTCGAGGTACGTAGTCGAGTCTGGTAACGAGGAAGACAAAAAGTGCGTTGTATGTACTCAGCATGAACTGAAACATTGCTCGGCAACTTCCTGCTTACAGGGCTGTCCTTTTAAAAGGAAGCTGCCAGTAGCAAAATAGAGGATCCTGCCACAGAGGGCGAGCTAGAACAAAATCCCGGTCCGGACTCAGAAAACCCAGTACGGATTTTGCAAAACCTCATAGTACCCCCCCACCCCCCTCCCGAATCAATCTCTGTACGATTTAACCCGGGCTTGTCGGGGAACCTCCCGTGGAAACCTTGGATCAAAGAGGAAGCATGGACATCACTAGCCTTCACCCAAGAATTCTCCTCTGGACTGTATCCCCTCCAAGATACAAGGTTCTGGAGACTGCCTCGAGACCTACGGGAATCCAGGATCCGACGAGTTACATACTCCACTTGGCCATCTACTGGAACCGGGCCTGGGAGGGTGGGAGCAGAAGAGGAGTTGTTGCAGGCCAACACCTGCAAGAGACACCTGAAAGACCGAAGGAATTTTTTTTTTTCCAACTTCAAATTTTTCTTTATTGGGGTCACATAATCATACATTGTATCACATCCCATTGTGTTACTTCCCCCCAATAATATTTTTTAAACATTTATCAGGCAACGATAACTGCCACAGTACAGGACAAGGACATCACATACAGGACAGACAAGACAAACCAGACGACGGGCAGGGGGGGGGGGAGGGAGTGAGGGGAGGGGATCGACTCAGGGTGTTCCTGCTGACGTGTTGTCTCTTACGGGCCTCCTGTCTTGCTGGTTGGCACTCCTTGCTTCTGTCTCTGGCGTATAATGTTTTCTCCATTGATTTGTTTGTTTTGGGGGGCTACTACTCCGGGGGCTGTCAACTAACTGTTCGTCGCTATTTGTCGTTCAATCTCTGACCCCCAAAGGAGAACGCGCCTGAACCTATTAACGCAAGATTGCGGTGGCATCCACCCCGGGGATATCTGTCTGAGTCAGCCAAGGCGACCAGACTTTTAGAAAGTTTGTGCCGGTGTCATTAACTTTGACTTCCAATATTTCCTCAAGAGTAAAGTCCGCCTGCAGCGCCTCTCTCTCATCCCTTCTCAATGTTGGTAAATTTGCCTCTTTTAGGAAGGTGTTCAATAACTCTCCCGTTTTAGTATTATGAGTGACCTTGTCTCCATTATATAGTTCTTCGTAGTAGGTTTTAAAAGCCTCTACGATTTTCCCAGGTATGGAGGTAAGGTCCCCCTGTTGGTTCCGAATTGCGTGAATAGAGTAATTTTGAAGCTTCTTTTTTAGCTTATTGGCATGTAGTGTATCAGGTTTGTTTGCTTTTTCATAAAATTTACGCTTCGACCAAGCCATTTCCTTCTCAGCCTGGGAGGTGAGGAGAAGATTAAGTTTAATTTTGGCGTCTAAAAGTTGTTTAAGCGTTTGTTCCCTCTTGTTAGTTTTGTGCAGGGCCGAGAGCTCAGCTATTTGTGTTTAAGTCTTTAGTTTTTTTCTCTCTTTCCCGTTTCTGTTTGGCGGCCAGATTCATCAATATTCCCCTGAGGGTTGCCTTATGGACTTCCCACAGTGTGGCTTGTGACGCCACGCTCCCCTCATTCTCCTCAAAATATTCTGTAATTTTTTCACCTACCTCCCGCCCGAGATCCGGGATCTTTAAGAGGATCTCGTTTAGCTTCAAATTCGCTCTAGGTCTGTCCAGCGGACCTAATGTGCACCGCAGCTCTATAGGTGCATGGTCAGACCATGAAATATCATGGATCTCTGAGCGAGAGACCCCAGGGACCAATCTATTGGACACAAGGAAGTAGTCTATCCGGCTGTATGTATTATGGGGGTGGGAGTAGAAAGTGTACTCACGTACTCCTTGGTGTTGCTCTCTCCATATGTCTATAAGCTGACAACTTGTTAGGCCTTTTGTCAAAGTTAATACGTCCTGTCTGTGTGGTTTGTTAGTGGTCGTGCAACGGTCTAGGCTTGGGTTAAGAACTCTGTTCAGGTCACCCGCTACTATAATGTTCCCCTTTGCAACTTTACTTAGCTTATCAAAGAAACTACTAAAAAAAGATGTCGCATTGTCATTCGGGGCATATATTGTAGCCAATGTTATTGGATACTCCCTAATGGAGCCTGTGATTATCAGATATCTCCCCTCTCTGTCGCTATATGATTTGTCATGCCTGAATGGTATACGGTTATGGAGTAGGATAGCGACCCCTCTTTTTTTTACTCGAGCTGAAGCTAGGAAGTGAGTCCGAAAGTCCTTATCAAAGTACTTGGGAAAGTTGGTTTGGGAAAAATGGGTCCCCTGTAAGAAGAGCACCTCTGCACCTTTGTGTATGTAGTCTCTAAATGCGACTCTCCTTTTAGCAGGACTATTGAGGCCCTTAACATTATGGGATACTAACACTATGTCCTTACTCATTAGTAGATCTGTGCCGGGCCATCTGACGTAGCTTCATCCTGTCCTTCCGAGTTTGGCTCGTCGTGGGTCTTGCTTTTTCCACCCGCTCGAACCTCTCCGGGCCCCTCTGAAAGGATACGGGAAAGGGAACAAACACCAAGGGACGGGGGGGTAGACAAATACACAACACAACACACAGTAACAATTAACATTTCTCGGCGTACTCTTGCATCTCTCCTTTCGCCGATACGTCTGCCTCTGGGTTTTTAGCTCTTGTGCCGGATGTCCAGTCTTGGGGCGTGATGTTTAACACCCCTCCCTGACCATCTAACCCAAAAGGTCGCGCCAGTGCACCTTGGGGCTTTTCTCCCCCACCCTAGCGCCAGGCCCATGTAGACTTCGGAGCAGGCTTCCCCCCTCTCTTCCCTTAAACAACTAAATCTTCCTATCTACCGAACTTTGGCTAAACCAACCAGGTCCCGTTCGTCTCGTTGCCCCTTCTATAGGAGCTTCGTCTATGCCCTCGTGAAGAGATCCCCTGATGTGTCTCTAATTTGTCCCGCCCTATAACGTCCCCTTTTGATATTTCTTTATTTTCTTGTTCCTCCTAGCTTCGGGCCCTACAACGGTCTCTCTCCCCCTTCTGCTCACGTCTCTCTCCTTGTCACCTTTTCTTCTTTAGCTCACGCTCCCCTATCCATCCTGTCACTTACTTTGTTCTCATCACTCCTGGTTCCACCCTCTCTACCTTTCCTAGTACGACCTGCTTGTGCCTTCCACGTCCCTCTTTCCCTCTACCTCTCTCTTATCTACCTCCCCCTTCCTGTTCTATCACATTCATCTCTCCTTCTTAAGGTGCCCCCCTCGGATGACTCCCCCCTCTATCTACATACTTGAACCTTCTACTTCCTTTGTTATCCTAATCCCTTCCCTGTGTTCCATCTATTCTTCGTCCTGTCTACTTACTCCCTCCCTCTGTCTCCTGCCTTATCCCACCCTATTCCTACCTTCCTCTTTCCCTCTATTATCCATTCACCTCCTATCATCCCTTTCTGATCCTACCTGCATCCTCCTTCGTCTCCGTCGCCTCTGTGCTACCCTCCTCATCTCCCCCCTTTCCTTTAAACTATCTGGGACCTCCCTCTTCCCCTCCTTCCCATTCCTCTTAGGCCCTTGTCCCTTTCTCCACCCTCCTCCTCCGCCCCGCTACCACCCAAACCTTCTCCTTTTGTCCGTTGCCGTCTTTCGCTTTCCTCCGCATCCTAGACCTGTTTAAATTTGCCCGCCGATAGCTGGGACTGTCTAGCTCATGCCGGTGAGGGCCTTTTTGTTTTCCCCGCTCCGGCGCGTCATGGCCACCTCTCGGGTCCTTCTGTTACTCCTTGCCTCCTCCAAGATGGCGTCTGTTTTGCCGTTTCCGCCCCCTTCCTGCTGACGTCTTTCCGGGTCGCCGCCATTTTGGATCCAGCTTTCTCCCGATGCAGAGGTGCATGTGCGCTCTCCCGGCTCCCGCCCGAACCTGCCATCCGACTCCTGCGTGTCACCGTGGACTCCATCTGCCTCGTGCTGCACCGACATCTTCTGCGATGAGCTCCATCTTGAACGCCATGGGGAAATCAGCTTTTTCTTCATCTCCACTATCCGGACTCTCAGGGGGTAAGTGAGTTCATAGCTTATTAACTAGCCGCTTTCAACAGTTTATTAGGGCATAGATCAACGACGTCTCTTTCATCTGTGAGCATTGGGACCTGGTGTAGTTAACTTCGCAGCGCAATCAAACAGCTGCATAAAGAAAGAAATATAGTAAAGAAAACAATAAAAGATCTACAATCAAGTTTAAAAACATACAGAGATATGGACAATTTTGACACCTTAGACAAAAATCTCTCCAAAACTGTCAATGAGATTGAAGAAACCATAATGACAAAGAAACAGACAAAATTTGACAGAGACAGGATAGACTATGAAAGAAACCAAATATATGCATGGCAAAAACCACCCCCATTGAGGAGAAGTTACCAACAAGACCATACACAGAAAACAGACACCCATAGAAGACAACCATATCCTAGGAAGTCAACCCCCAAAAAATCTATCTTGAAGAAAACAACTTCAGGCACTTCAAGTATGTCTGATCTCTCAGATTTGGAGAATCGCACCTCAGCAGTCTCTTTCACAACAGATGAAGAAATAGACAGACACAGTGATCGCACAGATTCAGATGACAGACAGAGAAAAGATCCTCCACGTTATCAAGGAGCAGCGTCAACTTCATATGATCTTCGGGATCATAAAGAATCAAAAAACTTCCTAAAAGGACGCGGCGCTCGCCCAAAAGAAGGGCAAATAAAAAAGAGGAAAATGGATCCCTGATTGTGGAGAATAACGTTGTGAATATTTCAGGGATGGACTTGACAGAGGGGGAATTGAACATTCTCAACAAAGGTCTTAATTTTGCCATTCAGGACAATTTTGATTTGTTCGATACAATAATAGACCTACAGAAATACATCCGCAAGTTATCTTTAAAGAAATTTTTCCACTCCAGACAGCCTGCTGTGGGTGGCGCTCTTCCGCTTGATGCCCCAGATGTCACAGATCTGGGTCCTCCTGCGGACGACCTCCCCGACGGCAAGCTATCCTTTAGAGAGTACACTGTCATACAGGATATGGAGGATTTGTATAATGAGCAGGATTATACTGATATGCAGAGTGTAGGGGAGGATGAACAATTTTTGTTTTTGACAAATACCAAACACACATCCCTAAAGAACAAATCTTTATTCTGTCCAGAATTTTCAAAGGGTCCACATTTGGAGACTTATGAGAGCCTGGTGGAAAGAGATCTGCAGCTTTTAGCAAAGGGCTATAAGTTCTCAACTTCAGAATACAATAATTTGTCTAAAGAGGAACATCAGCATTTGTACACTCTAAAGAAAAGGAGTGACATAATCATAAAAAATGCAGACAAGGGGGGAGCTATAGTTGTTATGAGTTCTGAAATGTATCATACTGAAGCATTAAGACAGCTCAACAATACTGAAGCTTATTGTAAACTCACCACAGACCCCACACAAATGTATCTTAAAGAAGTTGAGAAACTTATAGATTTAGGTAGGGAGTTGCGGGTGTTGTCCAAACAAGAAGCAGAGTTCCTCTTTAATCCCTGTCCCACTGTACCTATCTTTCACCATCTCCCAAAGATTCATAAGTCACTTGTATGCCCTCCAGGCAGACCAATTATCTCCAGTATTGGATCTTTGGGAGATGGTGTATCTAGGTACGTGGACCAATTCTTGCAACCATTGGTTCAAAAATTACCCTCTTTTTTAAGAGACTCTTTTGATTTACTCACAGACATTGCACAAATCACATGGTGTCACTCTTATATATGGGTCACATTAGATGTGACATCACTCTACACTATTATTGAGCACTCACAGGGTTTAAAAGCTATTAGTCACTTTCTTAATTTATCTAATCTTCACCTGGCACAAATCACTTTCATTATGGATTGCATTTTATTTTTATTGCAACATAATTACTTCACTTTTGATGATCAGTATTTTTTACAGACACAAGGGACCGCAATGGGCACATCATTTGCACCCTCATACGCCAACTTGTTCATGGGTTTTTGGGAGACTTATCACATTTTCGGTGACAATAATCCTTATAGACAATATATCAAATTCTATCGTCGCTATATCGATGACTTACTTTTGATTTGGTGTGGGGATACACAAACACTTTTATCTTTTTTAGATTATATCAATGCCAATGATTGTAACTTGAAATTTACTCATACCATACATGATCATCATATTGATTACTTGGACCTGCATCTTTATGTAGATACAAATTTGTTGATACAGACAGATATATACAGAAAGGAGAACGCTCGCAACTCGCTGTTAAGAGCCAATAGTGCACACCCGAGACCACTGCTCAATGGTATCCCCAAAAGTCAGTTTTTAAGATTAAGAAGGATTTGCTCCACAGAGGAATCCTTCGATACTCAAGCTGAAAATCTCAGACAAAGGTTTCTAGCTCGTGGATACTCTGACAGTGCTATCGGGAATGCACTTAATAATGTGAAAAAGCTTAAAAGGGCAGATCTCCTACACAGATCCAAAAAGAATAGGCCAGTTGAACAAAAACAAGGGAATTATGATAGAGAGGCACCTCTCTTCATCACCACCTATTCCAGACAAGCTGGCATCATTCGGTCTATTCTGAACAAACACTGGGAGGTACTCAGATTGGACCAAGATCTGAAAAAATACACCAAATCAAACCCCAGAATAGTATACAGGAAAGCTAAGACGCTGGGGACTCATCTTTCACCGAGTATGTATAGAACCAAAAAACCCACTAAAAGTACTATCCCCAATGGGTTCTACAAATGTGGATCCTGCAATTTCTGCAAATACGCCCTACCTATTAAATCCATCAAGAATATATATACAGGCCAAAAACATAGAATCAATTCTTTCTTAACATGCAATACAAAGTATGTGATCTACATTCTGAGATGTGCATGTGGCTGTAGCTATATAGGTAGAACGATTAGACCTTTAAAAATAAGAATTAGTGAACACATCAGAACCATCAAGAAAAAAGATGAGAAATTTCCAGTCGCTAGACATTTCAATCAATGCTCAATGGGCTCGGTAGACCAACTTACATTTAGCGCCATTGAACATATTGCAATACATCCAAGAGGTGGAGACAGGGAATCTCTTCTCAACTGTCGGGAGATGCATTGGATTTATACCCTTGGGACTTTGATGCCCAAGGGTATGAATACCGACTGGGAACTTAAACACTTTCTCAAATAATGTTATCTGATGTTCATACATATCCTTGCTCTTTTCGCCCTCTACCTCACTCCCCTTTTTCTTTCCCTCCCCTCCCTTTTCCTCCCTTCCCTTTCCTCTCCCATTCCTCCCCCCCTTCCCACCCCCCCTTGTCCCACCCCCTCCCTCTTCCCTCTCCTTCTCCCTTCCCCTTTTTCCTTCTCCCTTCCCCACCCCCTTTCTCATTCCCCTTCCTCCTCCCCTGCCCCTTCCCCCCTCCCCCCCCCCCTCCCATCTTTCCCCCCCCCTTCCTCTTCCCCCCCCCCCTCCCTTTCCCCCTCTCCTCCCTATTCCCATCGGACCTTGCCCCCCTTTCCCCCCCCCCCCTCCCTTCCCCCCTCCCCCCACCTTCCCATGTTTTCTCTTCCATTCCCTACTTATTTCCAACTATATAATTACTATCTTATATGTATATTTTGGACGTCTCTGACATAGAAATCTGTATACCACTGTTTAATTATCTATCCATGTCACTAGAGAGGCTCAACTCCTAATTATTTTATATATACCCCTGATTGTCTACAACAGATGTTTGATAAATAGTATAGCTTTCTCATTTGTAAAAATTATACCTGCAAAGATGTATTTTGCTCTATGTATATACATACATTAAGGACAGTGGATGATATTATATATAGCTACATATTAGACATAATGAAGAATATTGTACATAACCATACAAATGATATAATGATGCCCTCCATGTTCTCCATTTCAGAGTAGAAGATTGCTTCTATACATGCTTATAGTATTGTTTTTAACTCTGTATGTTGTCATTAGTGCATGTTGAGTTTACAGCATGCAGTAGCTTCGCTCCTGATATAGGTGTCACTCCCCTTTTCCTCCCTGATATCAGTGAAGCATTCGCAACCTAAGGAGCTCATTGGTCCAGGGTATGGACCAATCAGATTATACCTTGACGATCCCGCGCCAATGGCAGATGACGTCATCAATCAGCTGGAGGCAGGGGAACTCCTATATCAGCTGCGGTAGCCGCAGTCTGTTTAGTATTCTCGTTGACAAAGGGCGACGGCCCGAAACGCGTTCGAGATTTTTAACATATCCCATGCCATGATGTCTACCATGGAATAAAGGATTTTTAACAGCGGTATCTAGCCCCCTTCTTATTGCATTTGCTGTGCTCCGTTCTTTCCGCAAGGATATCTTTTTAAACAGCTGCATAACTCTGAACTTTAGTTTTAACTCACATTTTTAGGTTTTATCTTTCTGTGCTCGGGGGGACTTTGGGGTCTGTGACCAGATGGGGTCCGGGGTTGGACTCGCGGGGTCAGCAGCTACGGTGCCTTCTCCCAGTCCCAGCTTACTCAAGAAAGAGGGTCCATCTTCCGGGACCTTGATGGTGAAGGTTCTGCCTCCCCGAGCTACTAGTAAGCCGAAGGGGAAGGTCCACCGGTATCTGACTCCTTTCTCCCTCAGGGTTCTGGTGATGGGCAGCAGGTTTCTCCGGCGGGCCAGTGTCATTGGTGACAGGTCCTGGAACACCGAAAGCCGCACTCCTTCATGTTCCACAACAGGTAGGGGCCTGGTTTTATTAAGTATAGTTTCTTTTGTTCTGTAATAATGTAAACGTATTACTATGTCCCTCGGTTGCTCGTTTTGTAATGGTTTAGCCCTCAGTGCCCTGTGGCATCTGTCCATTGCCAGGGTGTCTTTAGGGTTTTCAGGGAGCAGTGCATCCAGTGCATAATATATTCCTCACAGTCCAAGACACTCTCCGGGACCCCTCTTATCCTGAGGTTATTTCGCCTGTCGCGATTTTCAGCGTCTTCTTGACGCTCCTTTAATTCATTAATTTGTTCTTGTAAGTCAATAGATTTTTTGTCCTGTCTCCGGATGGCTCTTATGGATTGGTCCACCTTTGTTTCCAGAACTCCTGTCCTTTCACCCAGCCCGGAAACTTCCCTTTTCAGCTTTTATTTCAGCTTGAAAGAAAACTTTAAGATCTGTGCAAAGTCTAGTTATGTCGCATTGTCTTGCCGGCAGTTGTTCCTGCAGGGTTAATTCCTCCTCCTCCCCGTCGGGTTCAGTTTCTGAGCCGGCGTTTGAAACCGGCGCCATTTCTGAGCCTGCACTGCGCGGCCCCGGTCTGTCAAAATATTCTGGTAGCCCTCGTTTTTTCGTCGTTTTGGGGGTCTTCCGCGACATCCTGATTAATTGTTTAATCTTTATATGAGTTTGTGTGCTATTTGGTGTGAAATTTGGTAGATTTTGCGCGATATATCGGGAAGCGAGGCAGGGAGCTCTCAGACTAGGCTGCCATACTCCTTGCCGTCGCGCATGCGCCTCGACCGAAGGAATTTTTAGGGTATCTGGTAACTCCAATTTAAACGTGACCGGGTATAATTGTTTCACAATTTTGTAGGGACCTATGCTCCTGGGCCCGAGCTTCAGGGAAGGACTCTTCAGATGGATGTTCCTGGTAGATAACTGTGACGGTGAAGGGGTACCAGGTCAGTAAATAAAGGTGTTTGGCCCGGCTGGGTGCCCCTGAGCCATATTGGGGAATTGTGATTGTCAGCTCTACAACCCAATCATGGCAGAAACAGTGTTTTGTGATAAAACTGTGTATGTATGTCTTATTATTCCAGGAGTGATAAGCAGCAGACTTTTTCCTGCTTCAGCACAGACCAGAATAGTAAGACCGGGCAGGGAATGAATTACATTCAGGTACCCCAGTATATGTCCGCGAACCCCAGAACCAGGGGGGGGGGGGTTCAGAGTAAAGTCATTCATAAGATAATATGTATTACTGTGGCAGTGTTTTCGTGTAAGCGTGTGAAAGGAAAAATAGTTTTAAAACCTAGCAAGCGGCTTTTTGCTAACTTTCGCTAGGAAGCTCCTGGCGCCGTGAGATTTGCTGTGAGCACTATTCGGGTAAAATCAGGAACTATCATGTCGCACAATTTTTATAGTTATATAAAAAAATGGATGAATTAAAGTCCCCTTATTGTAATTGTGCCAACATGTTAGGTATATGGGGATTTTCATCTAACACGCTAGAGAGTGGCTACTCCAAGCTTCAAAGGAAGTCCAAACTATGGGAGTGTTAAACCTTTTGTTAGCAATGAAGAGAATTTCAAAGCCACCCTGCCAAATGGCTGCTCTGCCCAGACTGAGCGGCGTCAGGTAGAGGGAACGGGCCACATATGCTAAGCGGCCAAGGTGCAAAGTTGGCACATGCCCAGAGCAGACTGAGAAGCCCCTCTGCCAGGTTTGCAAAGTAGTGGCAAGTCTGTGATAGGGTTAAGGAATTAATCCCACGGAGAAGATTGGCTGCATGGGTTAAGCATAGGCCTGTTTAGTGCATAAAAAAACCCTGCAGCCCATGGGGAAGGAGTAGCATCCAAGTTCCATCATGTAACAAGTTTATCATGCAGTGAAAGATTAATCCTGTAACCAGACTTAACAGCGTAACTAGTAAGTGTATTTTTCGTTGTAATTGTAAATCAAGCTGTGTATGTTCATTCTGTAAATAAATTACAATTTATTTTATCT
The DNA here is from genome assembly GCF_040206685.1 of Ascaphus truei. Classification (NCBI taxonomy): domain Eukaryota; kingdom Metazoa; phylum Chordata; class Amphibia; order Anura; family Ascaphidae; genus Ascaphus; species Ascaphus truei. The sequence goes on from NC_134485.1 coordinate 365,276,210, forward strand.
CTTGCTTTGCTCAAAGGATCCGGGTATTTTGGTGTTAAAAGCATTGGTCTCCCATGACAAAGATACGAGATCTCCAACCTGGACCGGCGGGGCTGGCTGCCAATGCTTATCCGCGTGATCCTTCTGCTAAAGGGAGGCTTTAGTTGCATTGGCATGAATCCTCTCCAGAAAGACTTTAGCTCCTGGACCTTGTCTTCTGCCACGGGACCTCCAGATGTGGAGGAGGATGATGGAAGAGTAGAAGAAACTGCCAAAATATGGAATGGCTCCTGAAAACAAGTAGATTGGGTCATTGAATGCCTGATGCAGTGGTATCCCCTCGGTTTGCTTCTTGTTGTAAACTTCCCCAAAATACTGGTGTGCGAGGGTAAGGCCAACGGGGAGAGATACAGACGACAGCGGTAAGTCAGAGCTGGGACGAGGTACAGACAAGCAAATCCCATGACATCCCTGGTCCCAGGTGGTCACTTGCCCTGTTAACCAGTCGACAGTAGGGTTGTGGGCAGGAACCCAAGGGAGACCTAATACTATAGCTATAGGTGCTGAGGGTGAATTGATTACCATGAAAGGGAGTAGCTCCTTATCTGGAACTCTGATGTTCACTACCAGGGGAAGGGACTCCTGGATGATGGTACCGGAATCCTAGGGGTCTTCCGATCGCCGCAATCTCTAACGGAATCTCCAAAGAGCGAAGGGGAATTGCATGCTGTTTGGCGAACAAAAGATCGAGGATGTTACCGGTTGGTCCGGAATCCACGAAGGTCGGAGTAGAGACTGAGGCCGAACCCCATGAAAGGGAAACTGGTAGAAGAATCCGGGAAGGCACAGAGGGAGGAGGGATGGTAGCGATCTCCAGCGAATGTTTCTCCAGCTTCACTGGACAAAGGCGTTTTTCCAGCTCCACGACGATCGGCCAATCATGAATCCGGTGGTCCTGGGACCCACATTACAGGCACAATTCCAAGGTACGCCACCTGATCTCTCCTGTTCTGACAGTCTGGTAGTACCCAACTGCATAGGCTAGTCATCTGAACGGTAAGGAGAAATGAAATTTGGGGCCAACAGAGTCGTCGGCCTCCTAACACCACTGTACTTCTCAGACAGGTGTTCCTGCATTCTGAGATCGATCCGCATGCCAAGAGAAATGGACTCTCACGGTTCTCAGGGAGGTGCCGACCGTTTAGCTCAACTTTTAAGTGCTCCGGGAGTCCGTGACAAAAGGCCACTACTTGAGCTTCATTATTCCAGCTGGTCTCAGCCGCAAGGGTACGAAACTCAATGGCGTATTTGGCCTAAGGTGCGAGTTCCCAGGCGAATCCGCAGGAGTGAAGCTGAAGCAGAAGATACACATCCAGGAGCATCAAACACCAATTTGAATGTACGGATGAAAGCAGGGGAGTCATTGGTCATGGGCGATTCCCCCTCCCAGAGTGGGGAGGCCCAAGTCAGTGCCTTGTCAATGAGAAGAGAAATGACATAGGCCACCCGGGCTCGGTGCGTGGTGAACATGGACGGTTGTAATTCCAATTGGATAGAGCATTGACTAAGGAATCCACTGAATGCCATGGGGTCCCCCACAAAACCATAGAGTAGTCAGGATCTGAGGTTCTCTGATCACAGGAGATAACGGAAGCGGTATTGGAGCTGCATCTGCAGCCTTCAAGTCTGGCTGATGGGTGCTAAAGTGGGTAACTATGTCATGCACCGCTTCACACATCTGTGCCAGTTTGATTGTGTAGGGCGAGGCGTTGCTCAAGATCCCCCAAGTATTGTCCTTGCAGGGTAACGGCTCACCCTACCTCAGCGGGGCCCATGTTTGGGCCGAGCACAATGTAACGATGCTCGTCTCAATCAAGCAGGAAGCGGACCCACAAGACTGAGGCAGGAATATGAAAGAACCGACCTGAGCCAAGGGACAGACTCCTGATAGAGTAGTGAGTCGTAAGCCGAAGGTCAGGGCTGGCAGCAGAGTTGTATAGTCGGTGAGAATGCAGAGGTCGAGGCAGGCGGAAGATAGGGGTGGTCAAGGTTTGTAGCTGGGTCTGGTAACAAGGAAGACAAAAGGTAAGTGCGTTGCATGTACTCAGCATGAACTGAAACTTTGCTCTGCAACTTCCTGCTTACAGGGCTGTCCTTTTAAAGGAAGCTGCCAGGACCAAAAATGGAGGGTCCTGCCACAGAGGGCAAGCTAGAACAAAATACAGGGTCCGGACTCAGAAAACCCGGGACGGATTTTGCAAAACCTGATAAGGTAATATGTGATCTATGTAATTAATTGTCTTTATATACTGGTATGTCAGGCCAAAAGTAAGTCACTTTTACTCAACTTAACATGAACATTGAGAATTAGAACAAGCAAAACACTTTTTTACTATTACACAACTATTTAATCCTATTTCCACATATAAATGTATAGGTATTGATCATATACCCATTGTATAGAGTGGGTGATAGAGAGAGGATATGTCTTTAAAGGAAACGATTACGGTTTAATTCAATATAGATTTCAACTTGCCCTGGTATTTACAAGTAGAAGGAAATTGAGAGCGTACAAAAATGTATCTGAATACTTAATGATGTGTCATCGTTCATCTTATTTGAATTTGTTTGCTACAATTACAGAGGGCATCACTTCAGGGTCCTGCCTGAATAGTACTGGGGAGAATATATCGAACTGCACTTACCTAGTTTTTCAGTTGATAAATGTGACTTTCTCCAGGAGGTGTTGTTTTATAATAGCACCAGAGCATACATACACCAAAGGACATTTTAATATACAACATCTGTCCAACCAAGATTTCTGTTTAAACTCTTCACTCTTTTTCTACCATAATGTTTAACTACATTTAAGCATCCGAAAACCACCACATCTCACTAATTTCTGGCATTCTCCAGAGTAACCATTGGCTCCTATGATCTTTACAAAATAACGATCGTTTTTTTCCCTCTTCTTGAATAGCACTGACGGTATACACAGCACTGTATATTGTGATTAATCTGTCATGTTGTGGGGTCTAGGGGTCCCATATTCAAGGCAGGAAACAATATTTCATTATACAGGGTTTTATTTACAGGTGAAACAAAACAATAGGCCCACAGTCCCTTTAAAAAAACAAAGCATAAAAAACACCTACTCCTTTTAGGAGACTGACTTCACATCAGCTCCCTCTCTGATTGACTGGCCAACTAAACTGGTTCCCAGTCCAAAACACACAGTCCGGATTACAAATATACAATATGACAAGTCCATATCTGTTTTTGTTGGGGACTCGGCCCCAAGAGTCCAGGAAATTTCTCTGTGGATCCAATCAGCTGGACAGGACAGCCCTGCTTCCACAGCAGTCTCAGGTCCTTCACTCTATCGTGGCTTGTTTTTCCTGGGTGTGCAACCCAGGCAGTCCCAGCGACCAGCAGGTCTGGGGATCTGTCAACCAGCTTCCTCCTGGTTGGGGAAAAAGTCCCTCCCCCTCTCTGGGGAAAATAATCTCACTGTGTGCAGGCCACTTCCTGACTTAACTCCCTGTTGATACAGGAGTCCAGCTTGCTTAATTAGTTCTAATCTGTCTCAGAAGATCCCCTGCTGAAATTCCTCTCCTGGCTTACTATCAAATCCCATATCACGCACTCAATTCTCTGTCTCACTTTTAAAGATTTACACTTTAGGTGGATGACGAGGTGGGTGAAGGGGGTAGTTGCCCGAGGTGGGTGGTTAGGCCTCTTGGGTGGGTAGTGGAGGGGTTCACCCTTTCCGAAACCTTCCTGGTAAGCCCAACCATCCACAATGGGGCAACTTCCCCTTTCACTCATCCCCTCAAACTAGGTAGTCTGCCTTAACCCCTTCATTGCCTTAGTGGTTAGCCGCCAAGGTAATGAAGCTGCTTTCATTTTATTTTGATAACAGTACTGTAGCAGGGGGTCTCTGGAGCTGAACCACATTAATTTCAGGTCCGGGTATCCCCTGCTTCCTGAGTTACAGGCCCCGGTATCACTCTGCTTTATTTAAAATCTCCAGATCACGTGGGCCATGACACTGGAGAATTTAAACATGGCTGCTGGGATACTGGCATCCCATACTGGGGCCTATAACTCAGGAAGCAGGGGATTCTCTGACCTGAAATTTATGCGGTTTTGTAGTGAAGGAAGTCTGTGATAGTGCGAGATGTCCTACATAGGCGTTCAGAGAAACGAGTGCAGGAACGCAGAATGCGTGTGAAAATTTAGCCAAGGTCTATGGTTAGAAGGTCGAGAACGGCAGAGAGAAACAGGGACAAATATATTGAGAGGAGGATAGGGCAAAAATGTAGTTCCTGGCCAGGTTGCCAGGGTCTGGAGCAGAGCTAAGAGAAGAGATCGAACAGCGCAAAGTAGAATCAAAAGCCGGTAGAGCGCAGGTCTGTTCAGAAATGAGTAGATAAGGTGGAGAAGAGAAGTGATAGAAAATGAGAAGAGATGGTCAGAGAGAGTAAAGGGGGAACTGGAGAAATCAGAGTGAAAAGTATTTTGGGGAAAACCAGGTCCAGGTAGTGGCCATCCTTGTGGGTGCTGGCTGCAGTCCACTGTTGAAGGCCAAAAGAAGAGGTTAGAGAGAAAGCGGGAAGCCCAAGGGAGAGGGGACATCCATATGGCAGCTGAAGTCCCCACAGAGAAGAACAGAGGAGTCTGAGGAGAGAAAGAAAGAGAGCCAGGATTCAAAGTGACAAAGACAGAACAGAAGGGGGATGAGTAAAGATAGGTGGGCGATAGATGACCGCCATGTGGACAGGGAGAGGAGAAAAAAGCTGGACAGTGTGAGCCTCAAAAGGAGGGAAAAGAGAGAGGGAGGAAGGGCTCGGTAATGGCAGTGGAGCCCCACGCCTCCACTCCTGCCAGCAGGGCGCGGAGTGGGGGAAAAAGAAAGGTCACCATAAGAGGGCAACTTCCAGTGCACAGTCAAGCTGGGTGAGCAAATTCTTGGTTATAGCAAAGAGGAGCAGAGCATGATAAGAAGTTATGTACAGAGAGGAACTTGTTGGAAAGGGAGCCAGAATTCCAAAGGGCACAGGAGAAAGGGAGAGAGGTTGACATGGGATGGGTATGAGGTTAGAGGGGTTGACACTAGGAGTAGAAGTTTCATGTGGGAGGCAAAGACGAGAGCATGTAGAAATAATGCAGGGACGAGGATTGGGATTGATATCCCCAGAAGCAAGGAGAAGCATGGAAAGATGTGTGAGGATGATTTGTAGGGGTGTGTTTTAGTGCAGGGGGTGTAGCTGTGGTGTCAGAGGGTGCACGTATGAAAGGAGTGCATGTGAACCGAGAAGTGGCGAAGGAAGGCGAGATGGAAATATATGAAAAGAGTTAGAGACAATGAGGCTGGTAGAAACACATTTTGAAAAGTGAGGTTACAGCAAATATAAATAGTAGAGGCAGCATGGCAGCAATAGTTTAGTTTTCAGATGTGAGGTCTTGGATAGAAAATGTCCTCCTTTCCAGCACAGTTCAAATCAAGAATTCAGGGCCAGTAGGTGTTCTGTTGTCCACTTGTTCATGTTTAACTCCCGGTTAAACTCCACACTACTTTCCACTTAAAAAAGGGCCACTTTAAACACGGGCTCCTTTACATGTAGGCTGCTGACCCTGCAGATGGCTGTTTCCCCAGCCTGTCCCTAGATATAAAGGTCTAAGAAGTCCAGACCGAATTAAGTACTGCCCAGACAGCTCAATTAGCATCCAAAGGTTTAAGTGACAAAGGTGCTCCAACGCTGAATCCCTTTAGTATTCAAATGTATGCAATAAGCAAATAAACAGGATAGGACAAGGGGGTATATAAGATGATGCTTGTAGTAAAGTCCCCAGATAGACCAATAATCCCTGAAGGGCAAGGTGTAAGGTTGAAAACCCCAATCAAACCCTCATTGGGATAGTTCCTGGACTCACAATAAGTATTCAAAGAGAATAAAGAATAGTGCTCACAAATGCCCCTTTCCAATGTCCTGATAGGCGTGCAGCCAGATCAAGAGATGCTGGTCTCGGAGAACAAAAAGGAAAAAACTAGCGCACCGCCAAGAGTGGGTCCCAAGCCAATGTGTTTAAAAGTTCTTCTTTATTGATCCATCTTAAAAGTGGAGGTTAACACCCTCCTACGCATTTCGTGTAAAAGTACACTATCAATTAGCACATGAGGCACACATGACAAATGTTATTTCTAAATCAGACAGTTGTCCTAACCACGTGTTAGCAGTTGAAATTAATAAAATATGCACAGCAAAGGGTGAGTTAGAGACAGTTGCCCTACCTGAGAAGAGAAAGATGAAGTCTGTTAGGATAAGAGACGAGTCCAATAATCTTCCCTGTTAAACTCCACACAGCTTGCCACTTAAAAAAGGGTCACTGTAAAGATGGTCTTTACATATAGGCTGCCCCTGCAGCCTCCATAGGGGGTGCTGATAGCCTTTCTAACTGGGCCCATGTGGTACAGAAGTTTTAAATGCGAGCTGGCGCGGGTACCGGCCCCCCCCTACGGAGGTCTATACCTCCGGAAGCAAGGTGTCCCTGGAGTTGACACTAACAGGGTTCACCTCCAGAGACCCCCTGCTTCAATACTGTATATATAAATAATATAAAATACTAAAACATTGAACATACATTACCTCCATGGCTAATTGCTAAGGTAGTGACGGGGTTAACCACTCACGCTACCTCCCCACCCCTCCCGGGAGGCCCTACCACCCACCCCAGGGAAACTACCCCTGCTATCCACTCTGCCCCCCCCAACCAACCCCACCCCAAATATGGCCAATAGTGCTTTTGCCCATTCAAATGTACAGTACAATCAAATACTCATTATTTCTAATCTTTAAGCTTTATTAGCAAACCTCTTAAAATAGTGTACACGGATCCAACACTAAAGATGGCATAATGTGTGCCACGCTGCCTACAGCGCTTCAGAGGATCCATAATGGTAAAAGGGAAAACGGATGTTTATATATTCTCCATCATTAAAGTGACAGTGTCACAAATAGACCGTAATTCAAAAAGAGTAAATGGAAAGAGAAAACAAGTAATACATTTACATGGGAACATTGACTATAATAGAAACAACTAATCTGAACACATCAGGCATAATAATAAACATGGTGATAATGATATAATAAAAATCCCCACTGAACATCCCATACAGACCAGATACTGAATATCAGATACTAATAATCAAAAGATTAATAAAAACATATATATTTGACAAGAGAAATATACCTAGGTATATTTAGAGCTGAACAATGGGCCGAGCAAATTTTAGTCATGGACCGTACATTCATTTCAAAGACAACCTTTTTTGAGGGGGTCTCATGAGTGCCTTTTTTGAATTTCAAATGAATTAAAAACCAAGCCGAGTCCAAAACGTCTTCATTTATTTATATACACACATACATACCTGTACACATACCTCATGTTATTAATCTTTTGATTCTTAGTATTCTCCACCATTATGAAGCCTCTGATGATGCGCTGTGGGCAGCGTGAAAAGTGTTAGGCTCTCAAGTGTTGTATCCTTACCCTATTTGAAAGGGTTTGCTAATAAAGCTTCACACACACGCTGGATTTTTCTCTTAATTGTGTTTTATTCAGCGATCAACGTTTAAGTCCACGTTGGGACGTTTGTCAAGATAACAATAGGAGATGCAAAAGTTCATTTTAAAGCCCCGTCTTGTAAAAATGGCACACAAAACAAAAAAGCAGGTGTCCCTGTGACGTCAGTGATTAAAGAAAATAAATTTAAAAAAATGTATATACAAAATCTGGTGTTCCCAACATTTACATGCATTGATTGGAGTCTACCCATATATTTAGCAACCCATCGTTAATTGAATGGGGCACTTGTTACCATCACTACATTGACTATTTTTTTTTTGGCCTGGCACTGTGGACTCACTACAGGAAATCAAAAACTCTCTCAATAGCCTAGACACAATAGTTAAACCAATCTGGAGCAGGGAGACTACAAACACTACCTGGACTTTCAGTTTAACAAACATGACCTTCAGATTAGCACCTGTACATACCACAAACCGATCAATAGAAACATTATCCTCCATGTGAACAGCCAGCACCCAGTCGTTGAAAAAAGGACTCTCCTTCTCGTAGATGGCAAGTGTCTCCAGAACTGCCAAAGACCCTGATATTGGAAAGGAGCACCTCACGGAAATTGGTAATACATTTCTGCAATGAAAATATAATGCTATACTAATTAAGAATAATTTGGGAGTCTTAAGCACACTAATTTGCTAAAACCAAATACGTTGAAGATCACCGGTGGTGACTTTATTATCACAAGCAAATTCTCTACTATTTTAGTGATCAAGAATGCTAGACTCCAAATGGGATATTCTAACCAGTGACCAGAGGTGGCCTAGCAAGCTAAACCGTAAACCTCGATTCAGCTATAAAAGAACACATCTGCGTGATGATTGCGTAAACCGATCCAGACAAGTACAATACCCCAGGTTTAAACTTACTTTCACCAAAACCGGTGTATTTTTAGTGCAGCGGGGGCATTAACTGCAACAGTTTAATCCTGGGCAACCAAATCTACCCATTCGAACAGTGCGAGAACTTACACAGAAAGATCAATATCTGCTGTGTACATTATTAGATGTCCTTGCGGAATGTTGAGAAAATTGACCACCAGCAGCTCGAAGAACGTATTGTCTTGCACTGGTCCAGTATCAGGATGGCCAACTGCAATAATGCTTCTTATTAACCTGTAGTGGGGCCTTTCTTGGAACAAACACTATTGCCAGTCTCAGATGTATGCCTATTGACCAGGTTAAACATCATCTAAGACGTGGATCTATATGTTACTGGCTCTACTCAGACGGAAGGCATTCGGAATTTAATACGGTTTACTTTGTGATAAACATAATGTCCCTTTTGCTTATTAGCTGATCCGTACGGTTACTCATTGTTTATCTGTGCATAGGAGGAACCTTTATGCCTGTTTTTTGGCTCCCTACATGCGCTGCCATCTTACATTGTCACACGTTGTCATACGTTGTCATACGTTGCCCTGGAAAAATCACTGCACAAATCCAGGCCCCCAAGACTATTTTTGGTGCTCGTCTTGTGCTTATGACTCTTTAATGTCATGTAGAGCGCTAATCAAATAAAATGTGTAATAAAAATAACGAATACAAATATCTAAGTGTTGACCTATAACAAATAATGTGTAAACTTCTAGTTATAGGTGATACAATAATATCCAAAATCATAAAACCGAGAATAAAAGGAAAATGGACAAAACAGCCCTTGGCCCCACTGATGGCTAAAGTTATATGTCTCCACAGCTTCTTAATCAGGAAACTATCCACATTGGTCTCAGTTGTTTGAAGTATTGATGGGGATTCCGGTTTTAACCTAAAAACCACCAGGACTGATCATCTTGCACTTTCAGTTACAACAGATAAGCACTGGAAATGAAGCATCCTTTCCTATTAAATTTCACCTCTTGTGGCAGCCAGTTCCCAGATTAAAGACAAAGGCATCACAGGGATTATTGAAACTAAAATGAAAAAAGTGCACCGCTGAACATCAAATTCAAATGTGTCAATTTTTTTTCCATTATGACTGATTAACAGATTATTTTTTTAATAAGAAAACAGTGGCAAACAAAGCAATAAACACCAAAAAACAGAATCCCACGTATAGCAGTAGCGTGTAAGAATAAACAAAAAAGCATATATACAGTAGTTTAGTGGGGTTAGAATATTAGTGGTTTATTCAGCAAGAAAAATTTAACAAAATGTGAGAGCATAACACTCAACACGCATTCCTCTTTAGAACTATCATCCCAGGATGACTGTAAAGCTTTATAATTATTATACAAAATGTAATTGCATATCTTACAGATCCAACCACAAGTATACTAACCCTGAAGCAAAATATGTTTTAGTTTTTTCTTCAAGTGCTTCCATTCTCTTTACTTCAATATCCACAATGCATCAAGATTAAAAATACAAATATATAACAAAAACCATTTGGCTGAACCCATATACCAATGTTCAAATTCAGTTCTATTTCATAACCTGGTCTTGGTCGCAATACTACCACATGTATTGCAAAGTAGGAAAATGGCATCAACATATTTTGCCCGAAGTTCTTTTTCTGAGCCTTCATTATTAGCCAATACATTACAACAATGAGGATACAAAACTTTCACATTTGATGATCGACAGAACGTAGAATGGACAGACAGAGAGGTTAACATCCCGTGGAGTTGCTGAACATAATGTGAATATATTAAGTTACCAATCTCCCAATTACGAAAACTGTGTTAATGGGAAACAGTTAATCATTTAACTAGTCTACCGTTATGGTTTTCTTGAACAAAGTAGAAAATGTATAAAAACCATTAGGTCTTTGAAAGCTACCAACTAGCCTTGATCAGAAAGATGGCAAAGCGTGATTTTCCAGATTACAAGGATTGAGTGTTTATCAAAGCTATTGTCAGAAAGCATTTTTCTTTGCCGTTTATGTTAGAATACCAGGGTCAACAGTGTGGTGCAGTGCTGATGTAGGAAAAGGTATGATTCAGACACACTCTTTACAACATCTCTATAGGGAGCAGCAAATCTGACACCAACAGTACTTAATTAACAAACCACTGCTTACTAGCGCTGCATGGAGATGCAAGTATGTGTTTCATATGGTGCCTGTATTTCTCACACTACACTATGTTGAAGTATAGAACATAAGGAAATTAGTCATGCAAGATAAAAGACTGTTTGACAGACAAATAGACAATTTATACAATTTAATCTCATGAAAACGAAGAGCAAATGTAAATAAGATTTGAAGATAAAATACATTTGTAGATATTTAAAATGCATCTTCTCCTTAAATTAAGGAAATCCATTATTATAAATATATTTTAACAAGGGCAAAAATAAACAAGAATGGTTCTGAGGTACATGTTTCTAGTATCAGATGCACTTTAAAATTTACAGTGCTATTAAGTTTCCACGATGCATGTAGATAATCAACCAGTCCAATCGTGGGATCTGGATAACAGTGGGGGATGCATGAGACAAAAAAAAAATAACATTCAAATTACAGAATGCAGAGCTTGTTTTCTAGGGTGTTTTTGTACCATTTTTATATCAATCTCCATAGCAGGAATAGCGAAAACTTAAATGCTTTGTTCCACTACAAGTCTAGAATGTACAGTTTCTGCTTGGCACAGAAATATAGGAAATAGGAGCTACTTTTGCATTATCCATAGAAAATATTACTTTCAAGAAAAAAAAAAGACACCACCACCCCCCACTCTTATTTTTTTCCAAAGACATGCAAAACCTAAATAAAAAGGACAAGACGCCTGTAATTCTAGCACAGCTTTACAAAGGACAAATTGCTTGAATAATTGCTTTTATATTTTGCTTTACACTGTAATAAACATTTTTTTTTAATACTGTTTATACCTCAATATATAACAAGGCAGTGCAGTAATGTCCACCTAATGAACACACACAGACTTTGAAAATGGAGCTAAGCCTTAGTGCACCGTAAAAGGAGCAATCCCACACTCGACCAATCAAATTTATTTGGGGCCTCTGAATGGGAAAGTGTTTGTCAATCAGGTGTTTTCATTGCCTTTATCCCCACCCTGTCCCTATTAGAGAAGCAATACAGTTAAGGAAAGGTTGGGAGGGAGGACTCTGGCTTTACAAGCACTTGGCATCAGACAAAAGGGAGCAGCCAGAGAAAATTAAACCTCTCCCAAACGAACGTTAAAAAATAAATTAAAAATAGGTTTGTGTCAGATATGGGTAAAAAAAAAAAAAAAAAGTATCAATTACCCAGGTGAGATACCTCAAACAGGTCACTCAGGTCCTAGCATGGATTGCCCCTTTAAGTGCACCACGGCTTAGCACCACTTACTAAATCTGGGACATAGTATTCAAGTATCTAAATGCATTGACATACTTGGGGGACGGGGACGGGGACAAAATCTGTTAGACTATTTTATTGATCGATTACTAAAAACTGAAAGATAAAATAGGTAGCGTCTTTAATACATTATTTCAAAGCACAAACACTTTCAAAATTAAAATAGTTGAAATCATCTTCCTTATGATTTGCAATGCCACAAGACAGCCAGTAATGCCTGGCATCAATACTGAGGTGTAGGATGATACAACATTGGGACAAGTTCACAATTTGCCTTTGCAGTGTATTGTGTTATCCTATTGAACATCTTGTATCTGGAAAAGCAGAGCCAGGTAAGCACCATGAAGGGCAAAGGTACCCAGAATTAAACAAGAGATTAAATACATGGAGGTAAAATTACCATTTGACTTCACAATAAAACAGTGGCAACAAAAAATGGACAGTACTTTTGTTTTTTTTAACGGATTTTTTTTTTTTCACAGTAAAATGCCAAGGAGAATACAACACAAACAATGCCATATTGCTTCAATTCCATCCTAACAAGCTTGGTTTTTTTTTGTCCCCGTCAAATTGGAAAATCTGATGGCCAGTTGGGTGATGTCAGTTTAAAGCTGCAAAATAAAAGCTATACAAGCACTTCATGAAAACATTTAAAAAAGGAGCTATTTACATTTTCATAAGTCTACATGTCCAGCGCACATTACAAATCACAAAAATACCCACAGCTAATGATATCAACGATTGGGGCTGCAAATGCAGGGGTATGAAATTGAAAGTTTATGCATGTTGTCACTCAGCGACCCCATCCTGTGCACAAACAGCCTCATACTCCCACTCTGTTTTACAACAGACTTTCCATTTTGTTTTAGTTCTAGACAGTAACTGCACCCCTCATCGTTTTTTAGATGATCGACGCCGTACCTGATGGAGAGATCAAAAAGGTTTTAAAGAGCTTATGACATATAAAATATACTATATAAAAAAAAATAAGAGACTCACATTAATCACACATCACCTGCATGTGTGCTGTGTGGTAAGATAAGGGCAAATGGAGGGTAAGGGCAAATGGAGGGTAAGGGCAAATGGAGGGTAAGGGCAAATGGAGGGTAAGGGCAAATGGAGGGTAAGGGCAAATGGAGGGTAAGGGCAAATGGAGGGTAAGGGCAAATGGAGGGTAAGGGCAAAGGGAGGGTAAGGGCAAAGGGAGGGTAAGGGCAAAGGGAGGGTAAGGGCAAAGGGAGGGTAAGGGCAAAGGGAGGGTAAGGGCAAAGGGAGGGTAAAGACAAAGGAAGGGGAAAGGGAGGTGGAGGGAAATCATGCCTATATATGTACACCATAAGATTTTAGCCAAGTACTATATATGCACACAATAAGATTTTAGCCAAGTAGGTTAAACGGTATATGTAAATAGTTAAGTCACATAAGTGTGCTTATGTTCACAAGTTCTGTGGAACATTGCAAAACAAATGTTATTTTTTTTTTAACCTGGAATGCATTGATACAGTCACCAACAATGATGTGTATGCAGGTTTGATACTTTGAGTATATACATACCATACACACTATGTATTTACCTATGCATACATTTATTTTGTTTTAGTCACTGGGTGCAATGCTATAAAAATCACATTAAAGAAAGCAACACTTATTTGACCCAAATCGTTTATCATCTTTACGGTAGGATTATACTTTAGGATAAGACAAAGATTAAAAGTAGAAACACAGCAAGAGTGGTGTCCAAATATGTGCAAATCGCACAATTTATTCAATTATATGCAGAGTGAAAGAGCAAGCACTACGTTTCGGGTGGATACAGGTGCACTGGATGAAGGGAGGTTGAATAAAGCGTGCGATTTGCGTATATTTGGACACCACTCTGGCTGTGCTGCTACTTTGAATCTTTGTCTTGGGAGAACTTGAAAGCAGAGATTGCACGAAGAGAGAAAATGGAGCATCTGATATACACACTTTTGCCAAATAAGGAGAGTGCAAGTCAATATTGATTATTTTGAGATGATATCATAATTTTTGTAATTTGGCCAAATATGGAGGCAAACTATTTTTTTAAATGTTGTTCATATTGTAGCAACTGCTTTAGAATGCATGTAGCAATTTTTGGAAATCTATTTAAAATTAATGCATTTAAGAAAAAAGTTTAAAATGAACTACTGACATTTTTTTCCTTTTTGGCATCATGTATTTAAGTTGCAATAAAATTGAAGCACTGAAAATGTAACAGTTTGGCAGATTCAAATGACAGATCTGAGCAAAACACTCTGAAAATATAAATTATACAAAAACATACTGCTAAATTTAGTAGCTAGATGTTACAATGAATTACCTAATGAAAGAGGAATTCATTTGTTATTCTAAATCAGTGGTTCCCAAAGTGGGTGATAACGACCCAGGGGTGGGTAGGATTACTTAGGGGGGCGCTAAGAGGCAAGGGCTGGCATGTGGGCGTGTTCACTTTTTTACAACTGACCAGGCTAGAGTCGACAGCGAAACACCTTCCTTGCTTCAAGTTCCTGCCTCTGCATGGTGCTGAAATCTGGTGGCAACTATCGGAATTTTTAGTAAACACGCCACCAGAGCTCTAGTGAGAACAGTATGCCGCATTTTGAGAAATGGTCACTGCGTGTGTTTTTTGTTATTTCTTTGTAATTTCTCAAGTTTTTGCTGGTAAGCCCTGAACATAATAGTATGGAGTGTGATATTTATTTTCCTGTGTTCTTGGTTACTGAACCTGTTGATGAAGTGAGATTTTTAGCTATATAAGTGTTATATTTGTCACAGCCCGCCCAATATTAATACAAAATGACATTGAGCTAAAGCCAATTTTTAAGAAACGGTACCAAGAGTTTTGGTTGCAGAAGGAAATTTTTGATGGCTATCCTGCACTATGACAGTGGTTAAGAAGCTCCTTGTTGTATTTCCAACATCATATTTGGTGGAACGTGGTTTTAGTGTGGTCATCAAACTTCTCTCCAAGCAAAGAAATCGACTTCAGATTACTAAACATGGTGATTTAAGACTCCTGCTAAGTGACTTTAAACCAGACATTGGAAAACTGGTATCACTTAATCAAGCTCATCCATCGCATTAAGAATTTAACGAACACAGAAGTAGTTACTAAATGTGATATCTAAGATTCTTGCTAAATGACTATCAGACTTTGAAAAGCTGGTATCACTGGATCAAGTTCATCCATTTAAAAAAAAAAAATGAAACTAAAGAGTTTTCATTGGATTTTGAATAAATGTGCAATGAATTTTTACTGTTTTGAATTTTATTGTTATGTTCCATAGTGGGTCGTGCAAACCACTATTCTGAATAATGCTTTTTATAGTGTAGGGTATGGGGCACTTGAGATGAGTTTATGGAACCAAGGGGGCGGTGACCCAAAAAAGTTTGGGAACCACTGTCCTAAAAGAAACAGCCCATTTACCAAAGTGAAAACAATTTAGCAAGGCACATTCAATTATTTAATACTTACAGTAATATTACTGACTTCTTCCTCTTCCGTATCCTCTTCCCGGGAAATATTGTCACTAACAGGTGGGCTACTCTGAGACACGTCCATCTCTTCATCGGATTCAGGTTCTTTACTTGTCACCTTTCTTGGCCGTCCAACAGGACTTAAACAAAAATAAATGAACTGTGTGTTAACCTCTTTAAGCATAACAACATTGCAAAGATCTACAGGGATGTTGAGTGTATAGGTAACTTTTGCATTTGAAAGTAAATAGATATTTTAGTGAATGGGCTAATAAAGATAGCAAACAAAACAGAGCCACAGTGATATATATATCTATATAACTCGCTCACACTACAAAAAACAAACGGTATCAGAAACCAGTCTTAATCCAAATTATAAAACAAATATTCTATAATGGTTGATGGTGCTGGGGACAAAAGACAAACAGAATCCCCTTCAGAGCACTCAATGTGTATAGACATATAAAGTCAGAATCAAAAAGTCAAGTGTATTTTAATTAGACACAAAAGTAAGTCACACTAACAGTTTAAAAAAACATACAGAACAGAACCCATCCCCCCATCCCCCCAAAAAAACACATTAAAAAAAAAATGTGCCTAAACCTTTAAAGATGCAATAAATAATAGCACCATTAGCAATGTCCACAAAAGGAGACAAGGGGTAAAAATACTCCCCTATCCTGTACTGTGTGAACAGAATACATCTCAACCTCACAAAATGAAGTATATACAAGATCTATAACACACCGTAGTTAATGCTGCTGCTATATAACTATACCCTATGCTCTGATGGTCAGAGAAATAATTAACCAGTAAAGATATTACTAAATAAGCTTATTGGTATGCAAAAACAATATAGCAACCATACATCTATCAATGGGTGAGATGGGTAAATAGTGAATAAAAATACATATACAATAATATGTTTGACCCACAGCAAACAGAAAAAAGGTTTTATAATTGGAATATATCACGGAGATGTGCCTGTATAATATAAACATTCCCAAATATAAGCCCTCATGTCGAGCCAGGCATATACATGTATATACGGGCAAATCAACCTAGAAAAGCGGGTAATACTCGGCTACAAGATGAAATAATCACGAGTCCATGACAGTATATGATCCCCGTTGAGCAGCAAGGCCCTTCCCAGATCCAAATCATCCTGCCCTGCACTCTATTCAAATTGGCACAAAGGTTCCTAGTGAGAAAAAGTTCTTTGGAGGTCTCATGCGTCCGTCCCACAACGCGTTTTGCCCATAGGGCGGGCTTCTTCCCGGAGTGAATGGTGTGTAAGTAGGACGAGGCCAATTATATACTAAAATGAAAATCAGCCGCTGTTTCCACCCAGTCTCCCACAGCCAATCAGGTAGTCCAGTGGGATCACGTGACTGCAGCAACACAGCTGATCGCGGCTTAACACTTGAAGGCAGAACTATCTCGAAAGCTTGCACAATTAAAAGCATTTAGTTAGCCACAGAACGGTATTGTCTATTCATGTTTGATTATTAAGCTTGGCTAACACGCGCGTGACACCCCCACACACCTGCGCGCGACAGAGAGAGAGAGGGAGAGAGGGAGAGAGAGAGAGAGGCAACACACTGAAAAGAAGGCCTCAGCATAGGCAGGTGTGGTACACAGTAAAGGGTAAATAGTTAGTCTGTAAGGATCCCAAGAGATCCAATTTACCGGCATAGCACAAGAGAATGACAAAAAGTGGTTTATTAGGTCCAAAAAGCACACATATGCCCAACATTTCGAACCCCAGAAGAAGGTCCCCCAGGGGACGTCGGGTGTATGTATGTATTTGTTTATATAGCGCCATTAATGTACATAGCGCTTCACAGTAGTAATACACACGACAATCCTATAAATAACAAATATAAATAACACATAGTGGGAATAAGTGCTTCAGACATAAAAATAACATTTAGGAAAAGGAGTCCCTGCTCCGAAGAGCTTACAATCTAATTGGTAGGTAGGAAGAACGTACAGAAACAGTAGAAGGGCATTCTGGTAAGTGCGTCTGCAAGCTGCCAAGCTTTATGTATCAGGTGTATAGTATTAGCCATGGAGCTACTCAAATGCTTAGTTAAGCTATACTACCAGGTGACATTGCTAGCTAAATCTGTTTTGTCCTGTGTGCATTTTGGACCCAATAAACCACTTTTTATGATTATCTCTTGTGCCGGTATATTGGATCTCTTGGGATCCTTACAGACAGACATATATAGTTATTAAAGGTATGTTCAAAATGTAAGGGAGGGAAAATGACACACACATACCATATTTTCCCTCCCTTACATTTTTGAACATACCTTTAATAACTGGTCTAGATGAGTCAAAAAGGGAGAATGGTCTCACGAAGCACTTTGCTTTTAAAGGAGCAGTTCATGCAATACCCTACATGTGTTTTTTTTTTTTTTAAATAAATCCGTTCTGTACTGTGAGAAAATCGTATTTAAAAAAAATAAAAATGTTTTAAAGACATTTTTAATGTTTCTAATGTAGGAAGCATTTCCAAAGTGACAGCCCACTTCCCCTTCTGATAGGTTCTGGCTATTGAGCCCCGCCCTCTCCCTAGCAGTCCACCAATTGTATCTAGTAACTGCCCAGTCAATCATATTCCAGAACTACATTTCCCATAATGCTGAATTAAATAACCCAAAGCAAAGCGATTGATTACAGGAGAACGGATCGATCTGCAGCTTAACGACTCACTTGTCAGTGTGCAGATTGTATTGATGCACATTGAATGGGAAAAAAATATATACAGCAGGGCCCCGCTTCTCGGCGCTCCACTTTTTGGCGATCCGCCGATACGGCGGCACCGAGAAGGGGGCCGCCATCTTGGATCCTAAGTTGCTCATGCGCAGAACGGGCGGTTGCGCAACGCGTGCATGCGCAGACCGTATTTTGCGCGCACATACTGTAGTTTGCGCGTGCAGACCATAAGTCGCGCATGCGCAGAACGGCGAAAATGCCGATTTGCGCATGCAAACAACTGAAAATTGCCGGATCCGCTTTCCGGCGATTTTCACTATACGGCGGGCCCCTGGAACGAAACCCGCCGTATACCCGGTGCCCTCCTGTATATATTTTTTAGAAACGGCAGTTTGAACTGCAGCTTTAAAGTTATTAAATTCATATTTATTTTTAAAAGAAAATGTATAAAAACAGGTGGAAAGATAGGATTGTAATCTGCTTTAAAGCATCTTACATACAGTATAGCTCGCCTTTTCAAAATAAGTCATACTGGGTGGATCTGCATCTTTAAAAGTGATCTGGTAGTCCCTGGCAAACCCACACCAAAATATACCTCCCTAAGCTACGGAAACGCAGAAGAGCCTTGAGATATGGATAAGAAGGCCCTGCCGGACGAGGGGAGGGACGACTTGCCCCTCCCGCCCTTATTCCCCCCTACACTCTTCTTCCTCCTTTCCACACCTCATGGACCATGATGTGGTCCTAGGGGCGCCCCCTCAAAGGTGATCCCCCGACCCTTTTACTATTTGAACAAGGAAAATAATATTGTATTAGGCCAGAAATGTAATGTAATGTATGTGAACCTAATTATGCCTAATAACGTTTGGGGAAAAAAAAAAAGTGGTCTGGTAGTGGGGGGAAGTGATGATAGTTCATTCAGTGTTGATATGATAAAAGAACAGGTATGACAGATATGATAACACCACACATTAGTAGCCGTTTCATCAATCTTGTGCAAAATAAACAAAAATAGCAGACAACAGAACATGTGTTTTCAAAAGTAACTGTTGACAGAGGCAGAAAGATGATGGGAAGAAAAAGAATGAACAGCTAACCACTAGGAGGCTAACTGTATGGGAACAAACCCCGATAAGATGCCCATATATCTAATACAATCGAAGAACACCATTAACTAACAAACAGTGCTGAATAACCTAAAATACGCAAAGCATCCCAATGTCCCTTATCTAAAGATGTAATTAATAGAAAGGTTTACTCTTAGGCCGTGCTTATTGTGCCGGCGACGCGACCAATGACGTCACCCATCGCCGTCGCCACTAGCGAAAGTGAAAATTTCATTTTATGTGACAAGGCCAGTGACGTCACGAAGGGGGCTGGCTGTGCTCTCTGATTGGTTTAGAGACCGTCACATGTGGTGACTGTCACATGTGGTGACTGTCTGTAAAAAAAAAAAAAAATCAAATTTACCCAGTTTCAAAATTTTTGGTCGCAACGTCACTCCATTGCGCCGCCTTACATTTTTACCTAGGTCTGACAGAGGAAGGAATTGTCTCCATATTTAGATACAAATAGTTTTGTATCTCTTTTTGCCTATCATTTATTTTGTAAGTAACTACACGCCTCCACTTAAGGGGGCATTGCAATACTTTACAGTCCGTTTGAGAACTACAATTAAATAGTTATTTTTGTTACATAAGAGACAAACCAGAAAGTCAGAATTATAATAAATGGTTGCATTAAAAGAGCAAAAGGTTATTCACATTCAGTTTAGAGATATTTCATGGGCAGTTAGAGATATGATTATGGGCATAAGTAACATATACAGACAGAATTAAAATGTGTTTGAAGAGGCCCTGCCTCTAGGAGCTTACAATCTATAGGCAGGGTAACATATACAACTTTTGAGGTCCCAACTCGTACTTGGTCAGTGATGTGAAAGAAATATTGGCATGACGCATGTGACATTCTAAAAACATACCTTTTCTTTACTTGCACGGGGGGAGTTTTAGGCGGTCTCCCTCTTCTCTTCTGTGGTGTAGATGGAGTGGATTCTTCAAGACCAGTTACTGACTGTTTAGGCCTGATGAATAAATATTAAAGTAGAAAATATTAAGCATATACCATCCATGCAAGCCATGTAATAAAAACAAATAAAAATGAAAGTATACCTTTGTGGGGCCTTTCTTGGTGTTCTTGACTGGCCCCTGCCTTTCCGTTTCTGTTCTACAATTTCACTGGGTTGTTCTTCGCTCATTTCTTGCTGTTCTTCTTCCTCTGGTGGACTTTCTACTGCTACTGCCTTTTTTCTACCTCTTTTTGTAGTCTTTGCTGCTGGCTCTTCTTTTGCTGTGGCCCCTTTTGCAGACTTTGGAGGGCGCCCTCTTCTCCCTTTTTTGGGTGGGCTGTTTTGTTCATCCTCATTTTCCAGCATGTCTTCCTTTAATCTCTTCTCATCTTGCCACTGTGAGTCATCTGATTCTGAAACAACTGCAGCCCTTTTTCTTCCACGCTGACCACTCCTGGTTTTCGGTTCCTGCACAGATTTAGACAGTTCTTCCATGTCCAAATTATCCTCTTGATCTATAAGAGATGCTTTTTTGCGCCCTCTGGGCTTTTCAATCTCAGACTAGAGCAGAAAAGAGAAACGATTGTTTCAATTATTTTCAGTAGGTTCTCCTCCATAAAATGCATAGTCATTTATCCAGGAGTTACTTGTGTTTGCATGCTCCCTTTCAACCATGTGATGCTACAATGTAGCTGTTTTACACCAGAAAGGCATTACTAAAACGCTACTGATAAAAAAAAAATTAAAGTCGCAAGCGGCCTTACTCTCCAAATTCTAAAACTTCTGGATAAATGTTACCTGTGTATATTTTGCCTACTTGGTAAGTTAAAGTGGACCCTGATGAGGTTGTCATGGTGACAGCAGATGTCAGTGAAATACTAATAAACAAATTGAAACCAAGCTTCCGCACCCCCCCCCCCACCACCACCACCACCACCCAAAAAAGCTTTTTTTTTAAATTTATTTTTTAAATAACAAATCTCATGATCAGCACAAGAACATTTAGATTATGCTATGACTCAATTTTTCCTTTTGGAGGTTGGAAAATGGCCATATCCAGAAGGGGGGATATGGATAGAGATAGTTAGATCTATCGCATTTTGTTTGAAAGTCTGAGTTAGTGTCCATTTTAGACAGAGTGGCAAGTTCTGACCTGATCTCATCTACAGCGAGCTGCTCTCCTAAAAAGGTGAACTTGGAGCAAAAACATGAAAATATTACAATTTCGTTCAACACAGGTCATCTTGTGATCCATTTATTTTATGTTTAATACTGTAACTTTCTTGCTTCTATTTAGCCTCATTTAGTTAAAGCAGCCGTTTATATGTAACAGCCTCCCCCAATAAATATTAATGCACCTGTAACACAATACGGAGTATAACACCAGAATACCTGCACAACCAATGTATATTTAACCAAATTAAGTTACGTTTCATACAATGCTCCCTTCAATAACAGTGATAACGTATTTGAACATTATATAGTTTACAATTCACTTGCTTTTATACCCAGTTGACAAAGATAATTAGAAAAGAAAAGAATGCTTACCCTCAGAAGATCAGAGTCGTCCCTTTTATCACCTTTTTTCCCAGCGAGAGGAGAAGACATCATAGTGTAATCTTCATTTTCACTTTGATCCAGTTCAGTATTGTCAAGTCTTTCAATCCATGTGATTAGTTGAGAAAGCAGAAAACAATCTATTAGATTAGTCGCCTATCAGATGTTCAAGCACAGTAATGAGACTATAACATTATAAAGGACTAATGGGGAACCTTAATAATTGCAACATATTCCAATACCGTTTAGCAAAATAGAATTGGATGAGCCCAGACCTACCCATATATCAAAATGCTTTAGTAGAACAAAATCTTTCCACAGTTTACGAGTGCTGCTAAACACGTTGTTTAGACAGCAGCAGGCTACACACTTAACTAGGACTTTTTTTGGTTTAAAAAAACGACCAATTAACATTACACAAACACAGAAAACTAAATTCTCCACATCTTCCACGTAATTGGCATGACAAAGACAGGGTCCTTTGATATTGGAAATTGTTCAATAGTGCAAATTATATGAAATGGGAAGCTAGAATAAAGGCAATTACTAAATTTTCAATGTCATTTTGTTACTATACAAGTGTATATTTGTTTCCAGAGTCTTATTCAGATGAGGCATATTCCTCTTGTAAAGTGTTCAATATATTATTCTATAATTGCATCCCCACCATCTACACATCACATCTGCTTCAAACTGCCTGCAGTGACCAAGCTGAATGACCTTTTTTGTTCACTTTCGTTACGTATTGTAAATGGATTTAGGTTTGGTTAAATCAACGTAAAAAAAAAAAGTGGACACACTTTTAACCTAATGTACCTTTAACTTGCATCAATTACATAATACAAAAATAAATAAAACATACCTTCCCTTAAGCCTTCCTGGAGACCCCGGATTAGAACTGCTGCTTGCATTGCTGACAGTCTCCATTCGAGAAGACTTTGACTGCATCTGCTTTCCGGCTGTTGATAGAGGCTTATTGACTGCTCCAAGAACATTAGCAGATTTTGGCTAAAATAAGCATGGTCTGATGTTACAAAGAATGTGACAACCCAGTTGTAAACAAACATCGTCAAATACTAAACTTGAAGTTATTGCAATGATTTAGCATAGACCATGCAAATTCATATACATTTGCACCAATCCAACACAATATCTGATCAATAAGGGTCTAGATCAACGTATCTAATAACCAAGTAGACGCATCTTATAAATGCTGAATATAGGATATTATCAGAACGATAGCGAATCATTTATTTTTCCACATGAAAACCGACAAGTGTAAATTAAGTTACTTCCTTGGTTGTTAAAGCAGCAGTTAAAAAAAAAAATATATAAAAAAGTTCCACTCAATATGTGCATCAATACGATCTACACAGACAAGTGATTAGCTAAGTTGCCGATTGGTCCGCGAAGATTTGGCTCGGGGTTCACTAAATTGCTGTCAGTGCAGCAGAAGAGGAGCAAAGATGCAAAGTCCTGTGGGGAAGATTGTATCTAGTGACGGCCCAGTCACACAATTGGTGCACTGCTAGAGAGAGGGTAGGGCTCAAAAAGGGGTGTGCCAGAGCCAGTCTCATAAGAGGAAGGGGATGCGACTTTGTAAATGGTTGCTATACAAACAAAAAAATGCTTGTTACATTATAATACATTAAAAATGTTTTTAAAAATGGTTCAAAAACTAAAAATAACAAATCCTGGTAGTACAGAACTGATTTTTTTTTTTAAATAAAAAAAACACATGTAGGATATTGCTTGAACTGCAGCTTTAAGGAACAACTGGGCAATTTAAGTATTTCTGGAAGCTAATCAATAGCAGGCAACCGCGTGCCAATGCGCATGCGGAATCTACGCTGTGTTAAAGCCAGCACTTAGAGTATTACAATTTCTTGTAATTAGAAAATGAAGAGGGGCTACATTCCATCGTTTGGCCATAAAAAAAAAAAAAAAGAAAGTTCGACAAAAGCAAGATCCTATAATAATCATGCAATATTCTAAATGTCTTTTTGTTTTTAAATAATCAGTTCTGTACTATGAGAAAATACTTGTATCATTTATTTTTAAACAACTCTGCATTACACTTTTTTTTATGTATTATAATGTAACAAGCATTGTTTCTATAGCAGCCATTTACAAAGTCACATCCCCTTCCTCTTCTGAAACAGGCTCTGGGCACACCCCCTTTTTGAGCCCCTCTAGCAGTGCACCAATTGCATCTGGTGACTGCCTGGTCACATGATCTTCCCCACAGAACTTTGCATCTTTGGTCCTCTTCTGCTGCACTGACAACCATTTAGTGAACCTCCGAGCAGAATCTTCGCCGATCGATCACAGGAGAACGGATCGATCAGCAACTTAGCCCATTACTTATTGTGTGGATTGTATTGATGCACATATTGGAAGAAAAAAAAATGTTTTCCTTTTAGCAGCAGCTTGGACTGTTGCTTAAAGAGCAAATTTCTATCGCTTATCATTTACATTTTTCTCAATGACGACACTGAGGAACTAATAATAATCTAAATGTTTAAAGCATAACCCATTTAAAAGGATTAACATTTTATTGTGAAAGCATGCAGTAAAAGGAAAGGAGACCCTCTTATTATGTGTTAACAAAACAATTAATGAAGCTAGTGGGTTAGAGGCTTTACTGGAGCCTTAACTGCCAGGTTGTGCTTTGGTGGTGGTGTTGGGAGTCCATATTCCCATCCGGTAAATAACATCCCTATTAGACATGTCATGCGTTCACGATTCTAACCTTTTGAGCACTTGTAGGTAAATCAACAAAATGTCCTTTACGCAAGAAAAACAAGATACAAGTAATCTGACCATGTAGATCATTTATAGGTAACCGCGGCCAAACAAGCATTAATTCCCATTCAAGTCGATGAGTTAGTGTCCTGTACCTGGTGCATTAACCAGTAATAGCGCTTAATGAATCTGGGGGCAAATGAGCAATAATAGTATCTAAATGTACTTATAAATACAACATTGAAAGAGGGGGAACGCAAGCTCACATTTCTGTAGCTTTTGTTGAACGGACAATGAAAATCTGAATTTCACGTGTATTCAAAATTAATATCTTCAAATTACAAGGTACTTATGTAATGCTGTTGACAGACTCTTAAGATACCATAACTATTTACAAATGTTATCAAATAAAATGCGAAGCAGCAGTAATTCACATATTTGCTTACCTTTCCAGGAGTGAAAAGGGATTTCAGTTCTGCAGGAAGATAATTTTTGGTGTTGCTAAAATTCTGGAAAAAATAAGCCAATGTAATTATCTTCAAAATATATAAACCTGCTTTGCTGCGTAAACATATTCAAGAGTAATTGTATGCCTCGCCATTGTACAATACCTTTTTACCACCACTTGAACACTTGTTTCATAATTTAAGTTTAAAACCAAGTCTGACTGTCATACTCTATAAAGAAACAAATCACATATATCAGAATATGCCA
The DNA here is from genome assembly GCF_040206685.1 of Ascaphus truei. Classification (NCBI taxonomy): domain Eukaryota; kingdom Metazoa; phylum Chordata; class Amphibia; order Anura; family Ascaphidae; genus Ascaphus; species Ascaphus truei. The sequence goes on from NC_134485.1 coordinate 365,301,438, forward strand.
TACACAATTGTTAGGTGCTAAAGGGGCATGATTTTCTAGTATCAAAGTGAACTAATGCCATTGACCTGTTCAAGGGGTAACATCTGTGTGGTTGGTGCCTTTTCGCCCCAAATCCGACACAGAAAAGTATTTAAAAATGTAAAACTTTAGTATAAACATGGTGGCATCTACTCCCTTTATGCCCATTACTGTCCGCAAATGTTTGCACAGTCAGAGGACTCCCTCTGCCCCGTCCCCTCGTCTTTTATTGGCTATCCAATAAGTTCAGCGTAGTGTATAGAAAACATTGACAATTCCTTCTCCATTCAGAGGGCCCCAAGAAATAAAACTTGTAATCAATTAAAAAAAAAAAAAGTAAGCAGCCAAACCTTGCTATTAGCATGGTTAGATTTGTTTAGGGAAACCAAGACGACATTTTCAAAAGATGGCAATCCCACGTAGCCAGCCAGAAAACAATTTTAAGAGTCCAACCCTATCTAGAGATAATGCAAGCAATGTTAAAGAGCTCAAAAAAATCACATCATGTATAATTATGATGAAGAAAACTAGACAGAGGAGACAACTGCTCAGCACAGAGTAGATACCCTAATTGGGCATAATGGGTGCATCTAAGGGAAAATGGAGAGCAAATAGGGAAGGAGACCAGCAGGGGGGTAGAAGAAGGTTCCTTAATCAATGCACAACCACTGAGTAATATATATGGGGCTAACAATATGGTTAAAAATATACTTCATTTAGTATGTTAATAAAATAAAATGGTAACATACTAAATAAAGTTTATTTTTATACCCAGTTACTATGCAGCATTACTGCTTTTCCTCCATACATTGGTGATCTTTCTATCAATATCTATAGCTATATCCAAAGGTCATCCCCTAGGGCCACTAGCCCATTGCAGCTATATTGTTAGCCCCATATATTACTCCTTAGTGGTTGTGCATTGATTAAGGGTCCTTCTACCACTCCACGGATCTCCTTCCCTATCATTTTGAAGAATCCTTACAATAGGCTTTCATATATATTCAAAATGGTTCCATTTCCAATTAAAAGAGGAAAGGTAAAGGAAGTTAAAAAAAAAATAGTATGCGTAAATAAACTGAAAAGCTTCTCTTATCCCTTTAAATGTTCAGACAGTAAATGAACAGAACATACCTTATCCGGCTGCGTGAAGTAACGTGCTGGCAACACTGGATCTTTAGGCGATTCTAAACTATAGGTAGTACTTTTCGATATAATTATATTCATTGCCACGTCACAAACCGTGTACAGTTTCTACAAAAGAATACAGTATTCAAACAAACAGAATTTGAGACCACCATGGTTCTAAAAATTCATCCTCCAAACAATCATATTAGGATAGAGCAGAATGTTTTAATGGATGCTATGTACACAACAACGTGAAGTATAAATAAGCATATAAATGAAGCTAGCAGTATTTCGCATACATAGCCTGACTTGTACTGCATAAGCTTGAAAATATTTGGCATAATAGTTCTCTTCAGCAAAACAGCATTTGAGTCAGAAAATGTACAATACAGAGACACTTAACGTATGAAAAGTTTTTGATTTTGTGAAGTTACTATTACCAAAATCCCACAAAATTAATTGAATCCATACTTCATTCATCTTTGGGTCATCTGGTGATTGGGCATCTTTTGTTTGCTTAATATTTTCCACCATTTTTCTGATGAAAGCGTGGCTGTTATTTTCATTTTTCGCCATGAGGACTTCCAGAATGAACCAGAGACACCTATTTAAAAAAAAACAAAGTTTAAGCAGTCTTAATTTAGAAGTGAAGGTGAATCGGTTTGTATGAGGATGTCCCAAAAATGCTTTGAAACATACACACAAGTTCACATCCAACTATCTATTGTTGCCATAGTTACATGAATTAAAATGTAAAAGCAGATCGCTTTAACAGCTATTTTTTTGTTTTATTCTTTAACAAGTCTTTTTGGTGACATTAATTTTTATATTTTAATAGCCCTCAGAGATGTTTTTTCCTTTTTAGGCAACCTTGTTCTAAATTCCAAGTGTGCCGAAAAGTATATGGGAAAATTGTTTAATGTTTACAGTAATGTTCTTTACAGGGAATCCATCCATAGCAGTGAGCACACTAGGGTTAAGCTCCGCCACTGGCTGAGATAGGACAGAAAAAAATTCCTGCAGGTAGTGCGTCCTAGCCTCTCCTCATACCTGCAGGGTATGATTAATAAATACTAAACACTGAGGGGCAGGAAAGATATGCCCACTGCCATGGAAGGATTCCAGAAAAAAGAAAAAATTACTGTTAGTATGAAAACAATTTTCTATTTTCCTGTACTTCCCCATTGCAGTGGGCACACTTGGGACAACCAGTATTGAATAAAGGGAGGGGAAAGAATAAACTGTCAAACTAAAGGGGTAGCTGGAAAAAAAAGAAATATTTGAAACTACTACTGCTTGTTGTACCTTATGGTCAAAATTTGCATCAGCAGAGGCCTGCACATCTAACTTCTAATGCTTAATATAGGCGACTAGACTGCAGCCCAGCACAGCATGTGAAGTTTGCCCTCTAAATGACCAGGACACCATTGCCCCCGTAGAATGGGCCATGAGTCATACTGGAGCCTTCTCACCGATCTTAATGCACAATCTGTTTCATAGTACAATTGTTGCCTTCGTAGCCGGCTGTCCCTTTCTGGAACCCTCCGAAAGTACCAACAGCTGGTCTGACTGACTTCTTGAAACCAGCAACCCTTTCCAAGTAGTGCCCATGACAGTGAACATCCAGCGAATGAAAATCTTTTTCATTACAAGGTGTCACATTTGGACAAAATGAGGGGACCTCTTGGTTTAGACAGAAGGGAGAAATTACTTTGGGTTAAAAAAAAAAAGGATACTGGTCTCAGCACAATTTTATCCTGATGAAATTTTTTTTTAAAAAAAAAGGATGCTTTGATAAGAGCGCCTGTAGCACTCAGACTAATTGCAGATGTTATTGCCACTAAAAACACTGTTTTCAGCGTTGACATTATTAATGTAATTTGATGTAGTGGTACAAATGGAGGTTTCAGGAGACTACAAAACTAAAGACCAGTTACATGGTGGAATCTTCTCGCTGATGTATGGTCACAGATGTTGCTTTAAGAAACTTTACAATACGTTGATCTTTTAGAAAGGCCTTTGGCCACAGAATTGATATTGTTGAGACTTGAACTTTCAACGAACTTAAACGAAGCCAAACCATTCTGCAGGAATTGTAAAATAATCCCTGGGTGATTTTCTTCATAATCCATATCCAATAATATACTTT